>NW_028322509.1:0-26380 GCF_041381405.1 Jatropha curcas | reverse complement strand
AAGCGAGCGGCTGGCGGCGTCAGGCGGGCTGGAACGGTGTCAGGAGGGCCGGAGCGGCGCTGCGCGGAGAGAGAGAGGAGAAGGAGAAGAGAGAAGAAGAAGAAGAAAAAGAGAGGGCCCGACGCTTAAAGCTCTAATTTTTGCGACCGACACATCGGTCGCAAATTTTATAACTATCGGTCGCAATTTTTAATGAGCCGACGTCGTTTGACTAGGCTCAAAATTTGCGACCGATTTGCGACTAAATATCGGTCGCAAAAAATCGGTCACAATGTAGTCTCCAATCGGTCTTAGAACTTTGCCCCATTTTTGACACGCGAAATTTTGCGACAGAAGAACACTTAGTCGCACATCGGTCGCAAAATCGGTCGCAAATCCGTAGTACACAGGTCGCAAATCATTAACCATTCTCGTGGGAATTTTCAGCGTCAAAATTTGCGACCGATGGCTTATAAGTCGCAAAATTGCGACCGAATTAAGTCGGTGTCAAAAATCGGTCGCAATTGTGCGTTTTTTTTAGTGATGGGTGAATTTATATATTAAGCCAAAAATTATATCTATCTATATAGATATAAATTATTAATTAAAATTAAATATAGTAAATTGAAAGAATTTGGGAACTGAAGTAATTATTATAGTAAATTTAATTGGATTGTAATATTAAATGAATTTGAATTGGAATGACTACAAAATAGGGAAATTTGTTAATGAGTCTGGATCCTTTTCGCAAATATCCGCTGTTTGCCCATTCTACCCTCAAAAGTTAATACTAATAAACTGAAATAGCGTTGCATTGCAGATAGGGCTATTTTTGGAATCCGAAGTTTCAGATGGCCTAGGAAAGGGAAGAAAAAGGAAACGTTCATCCACCAAGAATGTCTAATGTCTTGTAATATAAATAAACCTAAGCGCAGCGCCAGCAGTCAGCAGTCAGCAGTGTCCGATTCCACTTGGATTTTTTGCATTTTTGCGATGAAGGGGGGCAAGAAGAAACGACACATTGTTAAAGAAAGAGACTCTGAAGATTGGTGCTTCGTTTGCAAAGACGGCGGAGACCTAATTCTATGCGACAATCCGTCAGTTTTGTTCCTCTTCCAACCCATTACTTTGTTTTGTTTTGGTTTTGCATAATCCTTTTTCTTTGTTCCTCTTTTTTTTTTTTTTTTTTTTGGAGCATTTTCTTCCTTTGAAGCATAGTTTTGTCTTTTCAGATTTTGTTGCCTTCTGTCATTGTACCTTTGCTATTTTATATTACTTATTTTATATTAAATATTATATATGCATGTATTCTTTTTATTATTTCATATTAATTTAATTTCTGTTCTGGCTTCAACCGGTTCGAACCGGTTGAACCTCTGAGCGGTTGGATTAGAATAATTTCTCAACTGTTTGTCTTGTTATTTCTTTTCTTCGCTTTTGATAAATTGAATACATATATATACATCTAATATTTTTAAATTGAAGAATTTATATTTTAATTCTTAGTTAATATCATTTACATTTACTTATTCATCATTTTTTTTGGTGTATAATGGGAAATTATTCATCGTTTTTTAGATTTAGATATTTTATTTATTTATAAATTTATAAATATGCTTGTCAAAATTGCATGATTTTGATAGGACGTATCTTGTCTTTGTCCCACGTGTGTTCTCTTGAAAAGGGAAAAAAGAAAAATCTGCTGTGCGTGTATGTATGATATTGTTTTCCATTCTTTGTTTATTAGTATTCACTTAATACTAGTATTTATTTTATTTATTATTAAGCATATCAATATCAAATAATAATATAAATATTTTTAATAAAATGGGTTGTCCGCAATTTTTCTTTGCCCAAATGGTGCTGAGATAGCTAAGTTAAATTGGTTGACAATGGTTAACCTTTCAATTGGAATTTATTTGCTGAATCCTAAGACGTGGCATAATAGGTTGGGAATTACAACCTAAAAATTCTATGACATTTATGTGTTCAAATGGTTTAGTGACAGTTTTTTAGTAATGAAGTTTATGGATGCTGCCATTATGGAAACTATATAGAAAGCTTTTCAAATTGCCAATCGGTAAAGCTTGGACAGCTAAGAAGATATTTAGATTGTGCACACAGATGTTCATTGATGATTTTACAAGGATGACTTGGTTTTATATCATCTATACTAAATCTCGAGTTATCTCTTTTTCAAGTAATTGACTTATGTGATATCTGATAATAGAATCGAGTATACTTTCAATAGAATTCAACAAATTCTGTGAAGATTTGTGAATTCAGCAACAGGTAACAATAAACTACATTCTAGGTCAGAATGTTGTCTACAAAAGAAAACAGAAATCTGAAGGTGCATGTTGATAGAGATAGTATGAATTGTTCTTTACTTCGTCAAATGACTTCTAAAAGTTATATGGTGAAACTATAATTAAGACTTGAAGTTGGCAAATGTTTGCACACCAACTGGGGGAGAACTATGCCGACATATTTACACTAGTAGAGAAGCATGACACCATTAAGATACAAGTGCTGATTGCTGCTTAAAAGGGATGGCAAATGTGTCACTGGATGGGAAACCTTTGGATTGCTTGCTTAAAAAAGCTCTTTGGAGTGACTTGATGGTTTTGAAGGTTTTAGAAGAGGGGATGATGTACAAGCTAAAGAAGGCCCCTCAGTGATTACTTCTTAGAGCATGGCTTTGGGAGGAGAAAGAATGATGCTATTTTTTATATGTAAGAGAAAGTAAAGGTGAGAAGCAACTTATTGTAGCTTTGTATGTAGATGAACTGCTGGTGAAAGGAGACTTTCAATGTTGCTGATATGGTTGTAATTGGAGACGATGAAAAGAAGATTTCTCGCGCAAGAAGGCTATTGGCCTAGGAATTTGAGATTTACAATTAGAAACTAATCTTTAGTGTTACAACTCCAGTTATTCAAGGAATATTTGTATGCACTGTCATAGATCAATAGAATCATTAAAGTCTCATTCATATTATTATGGATAGACTAAACTAATAATAATAATAATACAAATAATAATAATAATGCAAAAAAATAACAATAATATAGTTAGGGAATTCGTAACAGGAGCGGGAGACTCAGTTGATCTAAGTCGACATCAAAGTCTGATTTGTCTTCCACACACTAGACCAAATGTAACCTATTCTATAAAGTTTAGTTAGCCAATACATGCATGATCCTCGCAGTTCTCATCTAGAAGTGGTTTTTGCATTTTAAGATATTTAGAATCTGCACTTGGAAAATATTTAGTTTTCATTAAGCATGGTCACTAAATTGAAACCTTTACTGATGCTGATCGGGCTGGCTCTCCTGATCATAGGAGATTAACCTCTGGTTATTGTACCTTTGTTGGAGGAAACCTAGTTACTTGGAGAAGTAAAAAGCAGAATGTGGTAGCACGTTCAAGTGCTGAAGCTGAATATAGAACCACGCATCAAGGTGCATGTGATATTATGGCTAAAGAAGTTAATGGAAGAACTGCAAATTTCTAAAGGAGAGAATTCATCCCTATTTTGTGATAACAAAGCTGCTATTAATTTTGCACAAAATCCAATTCAGCATGATCATACGAAGAATGTAGAGATTGACAGGAACTTCATAAAAGAAAAAATTATCCAGGGTCTCTTCAAGCTTACTCATGCGACCACCAATAATCAACTTTGCTAATGTATTTACTAAAGGGTTCAATAGCAAACCCTTTTCATAACTTAGTTTGCAAGTTGGGCAAGTGCAACATCTATGCACCAACTTGAGGAGTATTGGCTCGTGTGATTGTATATGATTTAGATTTGATTGTGTTTGATTTAGGTGTTGAATTATGTGTTTTTTTTGTTGATTTTTTCTCTCTTCTCTTTTGTGTATAAATATATGCAAATTTAACTCAGAAAAATAAGAAGAAAATTGATGAAGACTTTAATTCTTCACAAGAGATAGCAATACTGTCCAACATGGAAGATCCAATCATAGTGTGAAATTTCATTTCCTAAGTTGCAGAAAGAACCAAGTGATTCACCTAGTGTATTATATGTTTGAAGACGTAATTGCAGATTCCTATGGCAAGATTGAGATTTTAAGGAAATGGTTGGAGTATCACAGAAAATTCTCAAGGAGTGTTGGAGATTGAGAATATATTTGGATACTCTAGTTATTATGTACGTTCTTGTTGGCAAGTCTACTAGTGGGGTTAGGTAGAAGGTAAGTTTATTTTTTGAGTGTCCAAGTAACCTAAGTATGGATTCTTCATGGATGTCATCTAGTTTTTATATTATTTATCTTGTAAAATAGAGCGCTATATATATATATATATATATATATATCTCCTATTTGAGGTTGAATTTCAGAACCTGTGTGTGTTCTGGAGTTTGTTCTCTGCCCTATCTTTTCAACAATATCACTCACTACTTGTCTGATTCTGCTGCATATTAACCATGGTGAAACCAATATTTAGAACTTCGTCTCTCTTGTCCCCTGTTTCATTTAGGTTATAATGTGAAATTTTATGAAAAGAAATATGCATCTGCATCAATAAGTAAAAAGAAAAAACAAGATTTTTTCTTGTGAAAAAATAATGCTATTAATGTTCATGTGTTGATTTAATTTGCATAATATTTGTGAGTTTTACATATATGTGTTTGCTGAAAATTTGAAAAGGATGGTTTTGTTAAATTCTTGTGTTTATTTGCAAATGCATATGTTTGCGCGCCCAGTTGGCATGTGTTTATTGTACTTATCTAGAATTTTATATATGATAATATAGTGTTGCCCACACAGACAAATTCTATGGATTCAGCACTACATGTCTCAACATAAAATGCTGTCTACATTACACTAGTAACTTTGTCTCCTCTCTTCAGTGATTGTTTGAAGGTTTATCATCCAAGGTGTGTGGGAAAAGATGATTCATTTACAGAGACTGGAGAACGCTGGACTTGTGGTAAGACACTCATATTACTCATTGAATTAATATGACATGACATTTTGACGATTGTATTCCATTCATTGTTAAGCATGTAACAAGGATAAGTTTGGCTTTGGCATGTGTGCAGGTAATGGCAAAGCCATGTTACTATCGTAGGCTCTGTTTGTTTGTGGAAAATGTTTTCCCATTTCTTCTAGTTTTGATTGTCTATGTGGAAAAAGAGAAGTTATACTTTAGATTTTTACAAACCATAAAATAGATTAAAAAACTCCACAAGATAATCATCTTGGTCCATTGTCACTAATCCATCAACCACTTCAATATTGGCAATGCTTACCTGATTTTTTGCTTGTTTTCTCTAATTGTCTCTTTATTAAAATCAAATGGAAAAATATATGGTTGTTATAGGTTTGAACTGTTCTCATAATCTTGTTCATTGGGGGAAAATAAATTTTTCCAGACATTATTCCAAATGCCAAAAAAAATAATATTTTGCATATTTTAATTGTTACAAATAAAGACTGTAAAATAATTTGTTTTCTCAAATAGAGGACATAATTCCATAGGAAGTCATTTTCAGTGAAAGAATGGAGCCTTAATTTATTTTCTTGTTCCTCAGCTACTTTTCATGGTTGAATATTATAGGAAATCTTTTGCAACTAATTTTTATAGGAGAATATTTTCAGCAAACTTATGTGCCATTGTCCTTATAATTGATATACTTAATTAATTTCAGATCGGCATTCTTGTCTAATATGCCATAAATCCCAAAGTTCTATTGCTACTGCTGTCCTAATGCTGTAGGTGGACATTGCACCGGTGCTGCTGAGTTTGCACCTGTTAGAGGGAAGAAAGGACTATGTACCGAGTGTTTAGAGCTTGTGTTGTTTGTAGAAGAAAAAGAAGATTTGAATGCTGATGGGGTATGTAAGTTATCCTGTAAGTGCTATAGACATATCTGAATTCTTGAAGGCTTCATATTTTTAAATTAGCAAAATGGAGTTGCTTGTTGAATACTGCTTTTCTCAGGCTACATGTTGCCTTTCAGAAATGCCAAACGTAGTACTTGTATATAACTAGTAGCAGCTGATGGCTTATGTTTGGGTAATCTGTAGAGAATATGGTTTTTGTCAATGCCAATAAATGATGATAAAGAAACAGAAAGAATTATATATTAAGATTGAACAACTCAGCTTTTCGTTCTGTCAGTGGAGCATTTATGTTATTCAGATCTAAAAGATTGTGAAACACAAACATGATTCATTGAACTTCAGCAATACATAGATGTTTAGTTAATGAGAGAGAGAGAGAGAGAGAGAGAGAGAGAGAGAAGGAAATGGATTTCTTATCTTGTAGCATATACTACTTCCAAATTCAATTATACATATTATAGCAATATTGTTGGGTTGCACTGTAAATTGATCTTCTGATCTTTTGGAGGGAAAGCAATGTATTATGGCCAGTAACATACATTTCTCATCTCTGCTCTTCTACCATCTTTGTTTTCAAGTATATTATTACTCACAACTTTTCTAAAACTTTGTTGAAAAGCAATTATTCTAGATACCATTAAATTGTTTAAAAATTAGTTTTATAAGCTTTAGTTATCCTTGTGATATTTTTCAATACTTGATGAAATTTTCTCACTAGGATAAATAGCTTGAGGCTTTGTCATCTATTAGTAACATATAACCAGTAATTTACTTTTGCTAAATTATTATTGACAAAGTTCAGACCAGCTAACAAAAAGGCAAAAGAGGAAATTTATGATAAGTGGCTAGTCTAATTCTAAATCTAAAGCTGAATAAAATTCAAATAGGGACATCAGATTTTGAACTAAGAGTTCTAGAATATTGATATACTCTCTTCTTTTTCTTGATGAAGTTTCTTTTTCTTTGCTTGGTGATTGTTTCTTTTTCACTGAAGAATTGTTAATTTGCAGGGCAAGATAGATTTAAGAGACCGAAACACATATGAATGCCTGTTCTTGGAATATTGGGACATCATAAAAGAAGATGAAGGTTTGAGTTTGGATGATGTCTATTCCGCAGATGCCAGGTTGAAGAAGGGTCAATCTTCCAAGTACAGCTTCAAATCAAATACATTTGGCAAAGGCAAAAAAGACATAGTACTGATAAACTCTGATAGCGATCTGGGTGATGCTGAAGAATTTGGAACAACTGGAAAAGGGAAGGGGTCCAAGGCATTGGAATTTATGGGGTGGGGATCAGAGCCTCTTATTGAGTTTCTTAGATATCTTGGTAAAGATACAACAAAAGAGTTATCACAGTATGATGTTCATTCAATCATCTGTGAATACATTAAAGAAAAAGGACTTTTAGATCCAAGTAAAAGGAAGAGGATCCTTTGTGATGACAAGCTTTATTCAGTTTTTAGGAGGAAATCTATGAACAAGAATAAATTATATAATCTTCTGGAAGTCCACTTTGTTGAGAACTTAGTTTCATCAGATGAGGATGAAAAATGGGATGAAGTTGAAAGCTTTTCCCGTGAAAAGAATGAAAAAACCTTGCAAATTCACAAGAAACAGAGAACTGAGAGCTCTGGTAAAAAATTTAAAGAGATGGAAGCAGATCCAAGGGTCCAAGAAAGCTGTTTTGCATCTATTATTTCTGATAATATCAAACTTGTCTACCTAAGAAGGAGCTTAGTGGAGGAGCTGTTAAAGGATCCTGAAAGCTTTGGGAGCAAGGTAGTGGGAAGTTTTGTGAGAGTAAAGAATGATCCAAGAGACTGCATGCAGAGAAATTCTCACCAGCTTTTGCAAGTAACAGGTAATTTAGCTGTAATTAGGCATTCCTGTCTACTAGAGCATTTAATTATCACTATAAGACTTGGGTGGTGGCTTATATTTTTCTTTGAATTGTTTGGATTCATTCTATGTTATATTTGCTTCTCAGGAATAAAGCACACCTCAAAAACTGATAAAACCAATAGTGAAATTGTTCTAAGACTTTCCACTATTCCAAAAGATGTTCAAGTTTCCATGCTATCAGATTTTGACTTTTCCGAGGTAATTAAACTCTTCCTGCTCTAAGGATGACAAACTCATTGTTATCAGATGCTCCATGATGCATTACAATAACACTAAACTTTCTTTTAGCTGGAATGCTTGTTAAATGCTGTCTTATGCTTATGCACCAAGCAGTACTATAAGTTGACTTGTACGCTGTTTAACAGTTAAGATGATGTGTTAACCTTTGCAGGTGTTTTTTTTTTTTTTTTTTTTTCCAGCACCTCTTACATGGTATTTCTTTTGTCTTTTGGCGGATGAAAAGTGTGAGCTGCTGGGATTTGAGCCCAGGTCTCTACATCCATAATGCAGAATTCTAACAACTAAACTACAGCCACCCTATCACGCAGTCTGTAACATGTTGAGGCTTCCAATAAGACTCGCTGTTTGCTGGATTTCAGTATTGCAATGTCAAGTCACATGGCTGGTGCTATAAATCCTTTTGAAGCCAAAAATAAAAAAATAAAAAAATAAAAAAAATGTAAAAACTGTAACAGCTGTAATGGTTGTGCATCGTCCAAGAAAAATAACAATTGAAACACTTTGCTAAATTGATGGTCTATATTTCTGTTTTGGTCATTAGTAGCCTAATTAACATGATATCTGAGTAATTACAGGGAAAGTATATGTATTCCGACTGAATCACCACTTAATCCTAGATCAATCTTGCAACAGAGTAAAAAATTACTGGGAATTGCTGTTATTGCATATGAAAAATGTTGACTTCCTGCTAACATCATGCTTATGTCAGCAACTAGCTACAATACTTGGGCTACAATTAGGTTTTAACATTTTTTAGAATTTATGGATTTGATGGAAGGATTCATTTTCAGAAAATGTTGTCCTGATTTGTAATTGTAAGTAAATCTATAGACTTGTAATATGTCCTTCAGTATTTTATGAAGCTAATTTGCAAACTGAGTTATCTTAAACATGGTTTTAACAAATTCATTTCTCAATAGTTACCCGATTTTACCATGCTCAGTCCTATAACAAATCAAGTGATCATGTCAATGCTAATGCAACCTGTCATTTGCACTCATCATTTTTAAATCATATTCTACAACCCTTATGTGTTGAAAATTTCTTTCTTATTACGTTTCAACTTTTCTGTTAGTCTGTTTTTAGTTATTAGATGTTGCTTAAGTTTCATTTCGTAGCGTGAATTGAGTCCATCCATAAGTCCTTTTTATTTTATTTTATTTTTTTAAAATCCCGTGCTATTATTTGCAGGAAGAGATTGATGATTTGAGACAAATAGTGGAAATGGGCTTACTCAAAAAGCCTACTGCTGTAAGTATCTGTGAATTAATAATTGATTTATATAGATTGAGAGGACAAGTAGACAGTCAAATTCAAGATATATACACAACTTCGTTTGCAAAACGTTGATTAATTTTAAGCATCGATTCTATCACCAAGCATTGCTATTTTTATCTAATGCTTGAGGATTGATCTAAGTCAATTCTACTGAAAACTGAAAGCTAAAATTGAACTCAAACTCAATTGAGTTATATTTTTCACACATGGAGCTTGATGGTATGCTTGAGATGCTTGAATTTGAATTTTTGACTCCTTGTTATGGGAAACCCTAAATTATTTGGTTTAAACTTGAGTAAACTTTTTGTTAACTCAAGCTCTAAGTCAAATGATTTCTTTTCAAGTAGCTTAAATTATACATGTAATATGTCATTATTTAAACAATACCTTCAAATTGAATACTGGAGAAAAGCAAACCTATGAAAGAGGGAAAAGAAAAGAATCAGAATTGGCTTTGATATTATCTAGTTTTATCTCTTTCTTTTGGTTGTTGGCAAAGAATTTTGAAATAGTTTTCATGGAGGCCTTAGTACTTCATGTCAGGGGAATAACTCTTTTAGTCAAATAGAAAAGTTATAAGATATAGTCTAGCCCAAAGAATATTTTTTCAATCAATCCAATGCCTACTATACAAGCTTTTCTTGCTTCCTAACTAGAGAAAAAAGTTTAATTGGATAGAAGAGGATGGTTACATGGAGTATGATATGTAAGTATAACTACTTTCATCATGTACCAACTTTTGTACCCTTTTATTTACCAATATGAATAAAGATTTGGTTTACTCCATAAAATAACATGAACATTTTTGTTTGATAGATGGAGCTTGAACAGAAGGCTAAATGTTTGCATGAGCATATAACCAAAGATGTAAGTGTCATTTACTTATGCTAGCTTTGTTTGAAAATGTTAATTGTTTTCTGTAGTGTTTTTTTTCACTTCTTTAAGACAGCAGAACATAGTTATTGCAACTAGCCTAGACATCAACCTAGCGTAGGACTGGTCATTGATCCAACTGAAGGAAATACAACAACAACCAAGCCTTAGTTTCAAACTAGTTGGGTTTGAATCTTTTATTTCAAGTATACGCTTTGATCAAATTAATATCAATGCGAAGCAAAGTATAGGTTGGAAAATTTTGAAATATTTTTTGTACAAAAAAAAAAAAATTTTTTTGAAGGGGAATTTTAAAATCATTTGATATGTTAATAAATAGGACAAAGGTAAAATCGGTAACATTAACTAACTAGGGTTTGCTACACAAATCATTTTTACCTCCATTCTGTTCTGTTTATAGCTACATCCTAATATCCAAAGACTAGCAAAGTGGAAAGGATTGTTTACATGGTAAAAAGATCTCATTATTGCTTTTGGTTCCTTTGGAGCCACAAGTCATGGTTTCTTTGTATTTGCCTCCGTTGGTAATGGCAGCCCTAGCAGCCTTATGGTAATAATATATCAAGACATGAAATGGTAGAAGAGATGAATGGGCCCATAAATTTTTTTTTTTTGTTACAAAATTGAAACCGAGGACCTATAAAGTGAACTAACAATAATTTGAAGAACAATGAGTGAAATTAATCATTTTTAAAGGTTAAAAATTTAGATAATAAGGGGAGCTCTTTTAAGAACAATGTTAGAGATGCAATTACGGCAGGTTGCAGTTTAGTCTTCCCATGTAGTAGCTTTCCATTTTATTTTTGGTAGGAGATCAACTATTTAGTCTTCTTAGTTAGTAGTTTCCTATTTCTCTTTTTGGTAGGAGATCTCCTATTTAATAAATTTCCTATTGAGTTGTCTTTCTATTTACTAGTCTTACCATTTAGTAGTTTCCTATTTTATTTATAGTAGGAGATCTCATTCTAGTAGAATTATTTTAATAAGTACTTGTACTCCTCTATAAATTGGAGGCTTTAATCATGAAATAAAATAAGCAAAATTATTTTCAACTAAATTGAGATCTAGACTCTCTAATGAGTCTAAGTTTAGAGCTCCTTTTTAATGATCTTGCAATTTTTAGCAACAATAGGTCGAGGAAAGATTCGTGGTAAAACAAAAGTTTTACCTTTTGAATCATATTTTATATTAACAGGCTTGTGACGAGATCCTGGTTGAGTGAACATAACAACTTGATATCAGAGCCAAACGTCATAGGAGATTCAACCAGTGAGATCAAAGCTCTTTTACAAGAACTATAGGCACATAATGAAGCTCGAATGCTCCAAGTTGAATCTCGACATGAAACCCCGCTGTAGAATCTAACTCGGCAAGTGCAGGAACTTCTTAGCGGATCAACCAGAAATTGAAATAAGGGAATCGAGGTGACAAGTAGCAAGTCAACTCTACAAAACAAAAATGGTGGAGTTGCGGAAGGGTTCGAGGCGTGTGCTGCTACTGTGACAATTCCGCAATACACCAAATTGGATTTCCCTACATATAATCGGTTTGATGATGCATTAAGCTGGCTTCACTGGTGTGAACAATTTTTCTTAATCAAAAAATGCAAGAGGTTGATAAGGTGGGCTAGCAGAATTCCATATGGTTGGGGAAGCACAACTATGGTATTATAGATTGGAGCAAGAGAACATGGAATCTCGTGGGATGTTTCAAACACTATTGCAATCTTTGTGTTGGTCCACCCATGAAGGGTAATCCTTTAGGTGAATTAGTCAATTTAAAACAAACAAGTTTTGTGGAGTACCAAAGGCAATTCCTGGTGCTCTTAGCAAGGGCTACAACAGTCAAGGATGACCAACAAGTCAATCTTTTACGCCAGATTATCGGAAACCATAAGGTCGGATATCGAAATGCATAATCCACCTAATTTGGTTATTGCGATGAACTGGCGAGAGCTTTTGAAAGGAAACAACAATTGGAGCAAGTTGGAAATACAAGAATGGGTGCTTCAATATTTGCAAGCCAAAGATTCTCACCTTCAATAGCTCATTCTACCAATAACATTGGAGAAGCATTGACAACAAGGACAACATTGGTAGTGTTTCCACTCCTTTTGTGAAGCGACTAAACCGGGTCGAAATGGCTGAAGACGGACCAAAGTGTTGTGCTATATTTGTGACGAACCATATTCAATTGGTCATTAGTGTAAAAAATTATTTTGGATAGAAATATTAGATTTGGATGCAGATTCCCACGCATTTATGGGCCAGCAACATACTCAACTTGGGAGCAGTTCTCAAGCTTGAGGACCAGCTCTTCCTCCGGGAGGGGAGTAACGTTAGAGATGCAATTACGGCAAGTTGCAGTTTAGTCTTCCTATTTAGGAGTTTCCCATTTTACTTTTGGTGGGAGATCAACTATTTAGTTGTCTTCTTAGTTAGTAGTTTCATATTTCTCTTTTTGGTAGGAGATTTCCTATTTAATAATTTTCCTATTTAGTTGTCTTTCTATTTATTAGTCTTGCCATTACTAGTTTCCTATTTTATTTATGGTAGAAGATCTTATTCTAGTAGAATTACTTTAGTAAGTACTTGTACTCTATAAATTTGAGGCTTTAATCATGAAATGAAATAAGCAGAATTATTTTCAACTAAATTGAGATATAGATCTCTCT
The DNA here is from genome assembly GCF_041381405.1 of Jatropha curcas. NCBI lineage: Eukaryota > Viridiplantae > Streptophyta > Magnoliopsida > Malpighiales > Euphorbiaceae > Jatropha > Jatropha curcas. The sequence continues at coordinate 13,537 of NW_028322509.1, read as the reverse complement.
ATCGAGTCTAAGGCTAGAGCCCCCTTTTAATGAGCTTGCAATTGTTAGCAACAATACGTCGAGGAAAGAATCGTGGTAAAACAAAAGTTTGACCTTTTGAATCAGATTTTATTGTTAGCAGGCCAGTGACAAGATCCTGGTTGCGTGAACATAACAACCAACATATACTTCTCTTAGTAAAGCAACTCATTCAATTTGTCCCCTGTAAGCACCAACTTCAGCTTGTAATCTTTGAATCCACATAGTGCTCTTGATCTAGTACGAACAATGATGAGCTTCCTTAAATTCAAATCTTCAAGCAATCCTTCAAATGACAATGAAGACATTGCTCAAATTTGTTTTAAGCATTTCTTTTTTTTTTTTTTTGGTTCATTTTAACATGGGAAAACTGAGAGGGGAAGTCTCTGTTATCACAAAATAAGCAGCAATTTAAAGAAAAGACCAGCGCAAAATCTTGTTCAAATTCACTTCGATACCAGTTTACGTAGAATCTAGAAAGAAATTGGTATTTAAATGGTTGTTACCAGTACCCATGTAGTAGGAGAAACAACAGAAAGACTAAACATAGAGAAGAAAAATTAGGCACTAAGCCTTTCAAATTAATTTCTTATTATTCCATCATCAAAATTTTGAAAAATAACAGGTTATTTAGGTATTTATAGATTCTAGAGATCTAGTTAATACTACTCCTAACTAAGAAATTAACAAAGAAAGTATTAAACTCCCAAAAGAAAATATAAGAAAGCAAGATATTTGACATACTAAGTTTTGAAGGTAGGAGAAGCTTGAGGGCGCAGTATTAGTGTGGCTAGTGACCATGGATCTAATAGTTTAGCAACATTGTAACAATTTGCAACAGTGAGATGACACTGCGAAAAGGTTGTTCTTTTCTGTTATTTTTTAATTTTCCACTGTAGCGGGCTGGTTTCTTTTTTCCAATAGGCTACCTTTTTTTTTTTTTTTTTTTTTTAAAGTGGCAGTGGGATAAGTTTTCTTTTCCTTTGGTTGGGAAATGAAAGATGGCATTAAATGTAAATTAGACATATAAAACATATAAAAGTCCTAGCCTTGTTCAGCAAGTTACTCGGTCTTTTTCTTTTGTATTTTTTTGAATATCTATTATCTGTTTAAAATTTATTTGTCTGCTAGCTAGTGCTTTAATGCATCAATATGTTGGTATCAGAGATTTGCATATTGGGAGTGAGGGCCCAGCCATGAGAGTGAGTTTTTTGCATTGTTTTCGAATGTGAATAGTGTGAAAAAAACTTATTTTCCAATATTATGACTTTGTTGAGGAAAACTTTATGATTGGTCCCCATATAAAGAGCAGTGTCTCAATGCACAAGGCTTTCCATGTTGCACTATTTACTTATTTGTTTTTTTCAGCCTTAAGATATCGTTTTCAGCTGTTGTTGCATTTGGTAGACAAGCTATTATATTACTTTTCTTCTCTCTTTCCCTTTTCATTATTTGGAAGATTTTGTTGCAGTGGATTGAGAAAGAACTGGTCAGATTACAGAAGCGCATTGATTTTGCTAACGAAAAGGGATGGAGGAGAGAATATCCTTTCATGGTGTAAGTAGCATGTGGTTAATTCTAGAAACATTTGCATAATATGCTCACAAATTCTCTTCAACCTATGAAAATCAAAAGGGCTTAGCTAATAGGCACATATATCCCAAACTTTGAGAGTTTTTTGTTGTTGTACCATATTTTTATTTTTTGACAATTCTACTCTAATTGAAAATTTAGTTGCAACTATAACTTACATACAAGTTATTTTTTAAAAAAAAGTAGTATAATACTTCAATAATATTTTGTTATTAATTCAAATTAAAAATAATTTTTAACCTCCTTTCTCCTTTTTTTTTTTTTTTAAAAAAAAAAAATGTTTAGCTAATAGGCTTAGTTGTTGGTATTATTTCCTTTTTTTTAATAATTAAGAATGGTTATCCAAAAACAAAAGATTAGATACAATTGCAAAAGGCACCAAAGTTTGGGTATAATTGTCTATCAGGCCAAGCAAAAGAGAAACAAGGCAAAGAATGAAAATTACATCAATCCCCTAGAGATTATGCACTCATTGATTTTGAAAGGAATTGACCCATTGGAACTCAATTGCTTTACTCTCTTACCCTTCTATTACTTTGTAAGTAAATCATTTATAGAAAAGGGTGACAAGCTAAATAATGCATTAATAATCTTTGGGCAGTCACCTTGCAGAAAATATAAATTTAAACATTTGAGAGATTTAGCATTTCATTTTATCTTGAAAAGCTGTTCCAATTTCACACGAAATTGACATTTGTATCATCTATACCTCAATTAGTAACTTTGGTAGCAATTACACCCTGAAAGCAAATTAGGGTTAAAGTTTATAATTAAAAATAATAAATGGTGGCCCTTCTGCCAAATTTTCCATTTTTGCCCTCTTCTCCTTGAAACTCTCTTTCCTGTTTCTCAATTTGAAAAACTAGTAGAAGTAGAATCATCAAAGCTAACAAGTTGTGGGAATATGTCAAAAATATATTTGCACACCAAGATACTCTTAAGAATAATTGCAAAAGAAGCACCAAAACACAAAGTGAATTAATCAAAAAGAAAAAAAAAAAATTGTAAACAAAAGATTTGAATTGAAAATAAACTTGAAAACTAATTGAGAGAGATTTCACAGTTAATTAATCAGCGAGAAAAAAACAGTACTGTAATCATGAGGTTTTAATTAATCAAAAAGAAAACCAATTGAAAACCACAATATCGAAGAAAAATAGTTGCTGAAATCTGCTTGAATAAGAAGGATTGTTTGTATGTTTATTGATCTTCATTTTTCTGTTTTTCTTTTTCTGCAAAGAATGAAAAAAGAAATTCTAAGTTGCTTTGATGATTAAATTGAAAACTAATATACAAAAGATTATTTAATTTAAGTCGAAAAAATTATTAACCAGAGAACTGAATTAGGAAGTCAACATGAGAGAATTAAATACTACAAAAACCTATTAAGAAAAACATGGAGATTTCAAAATGAAATCAAAAACTAATGGAAGAGGAATTGAGAATTTAAGGAGAAAACAACCAATGGGCTTGGTAACTTTCCATAGTTTTCTAGAGTTAAAAAACTTAGGTTAGTCATTTGGCTGAACCACTTGTATCCCGACTCATCGACCCATCTATTATGGTCTTGAATGTCTTCCTTTAGCCAAAAACTTGTCTGTTGTTAATCATCAAATATTGTCGTTAGTCTGCTCATTCATGCACTTCCTGATCCAATCTATCAATTATAAATCAAGCATGTGAAGAAATCACTATAAATATATATATATTCTTCATAAATAATTCATTGGCATACACGGTTGTATCTTTACGTGGTGATTCATTCATTTCAATGAATAGTTGTGAACCTTGACCTGTTTGCATTAAACGTTGCATGAATATTTAGAACAACTAGAACTGCTCAAGAAACCGTCTGAGCAGGAAAGATTAATGAAACAGCCGCCAAAGGTGATTGCAGAGCTTATCCAGCTAAGAACTGTTTCTGTAGATTTGTCAGGTCATTCTCCAAAAGAAGACGATTGATCATCAGTGATCCTTGTGGGGACACATAAACAAGCTCTCAAAATCTTAAAATGAGAGAACTTTTTGTAGTACAAAATGGGGAATGCTGTGCTTATCCGGCTGAAAACTGTTTCTGCAGACTTTGATCATTCTCCAAAAGAAGATGATTGATATCGGTTGATCCTTTTTGGGGACTCTTAAATCTCGAGTGCTTGGAATCTTTAAGATGATGGAACTTTTGGTAGTGACAAATGGGTGAAGATTGGGAATCCAACTGCTTAAGTTCTTACTGCATTTTTAACCTTTAGTGTAAACGTATGCAAGAGGTTTTTCTTTTGCACATGTTTGGAAGAAATTTTATTTTTATGTCAAAAATAGCGTGTTATTCCCAAGTTTGACTAGGCACAGTTACAACAGAGAAATGTTGATACCATTCTCTCCTATTAGATAGAAATAGGAGGGTGATGTTTCTATTCTGGAGGATCAATTAGTATCTGAACTTTGTACATTTAACCCTCTCAGTTTCTCAAACTTTATTTTTTATTAATTTAATTACAAGTGTCTAAACTAATAAAATCATTTTATAATTTGGTGTATTTGGCCAGAATTTCTTACTGACATCAAAATGAACTATTTTATATCATTTTTTCTTTCACTCTATTCACTTGTGATTGTACATTTCTCTCTTCTTTTGCATTTTTTCTTATTTTTATTTATTTGATTCTGGAAAAAAAGTTTATTTAACTTTTTAGATTTATTTTTAAAAATAAGTGAAAAGACTGAAAAGTTACAAAATTTTAAGAAATAAATGACTATTTAGATTTATTGAGTAAAATTGTCTATTTAATTTTCAGCAAAAAAATCTAATCAAATAACCTTGATTGAAAAGAATTTGCTTATCACTCGGTTGATAAAAAATAAAATAAAAAATTATTTTTTAAGGAAATTTTTCATATGATTGATTGCACTGATTTTCTTACATAGCTCCAAAACTCATTTCTACTAAGGAATATAATTATATGTTAATAATTCTTGGTTTGATATTTGGTATACATATTGTATCGGATAATAATGCAAATTAAAGGAATTGCATGTTTTATCATTTGTCTTGCATTACATGCATATTCACACAATTGAAATTAATATGATTATAAATGAGAATTTTACAAATTCAAATGCTTTTATAGTTTGGTATGATCCATAGGTTCATCCTAGATCAACAGTGACACGAAAAATTATGAATCCTCTTATAGACATTTGATGAACCAAAACATAATTCAATGTAATGAATTGATTATTAGGTCATCTCCAAGCAAAGTTCAAGTTGAATCTTTTACATTTCTAGAACATATACAAAGAGATAGTTATAGGCCAACTCATCAACCATATGGACAATTTAGATATTTTATGGTTTTGATAAATGTATCTACAAGATGATCATAACATGTTATTGACTCAAATTTTGGCATTTACGAGATTGTTTGCTCAAATAATTCGATTAAGAGCATATTTTTCAGATTATGCCTTTAATAATTATTGCATGTCAAGTGGAATAGTCGTTGAGCATCCTGTTACTCATGTTTCACAAAGAATGGTATGGTAAGATCATTTATTGCAATTTATTGCGAGGTACCAATTTGAAGACATGCTATTATACATGCAATATCACTTATTTATATTAGGCCAACAAATTATCATAAATTTTCCTCTTAATAATTCTTTTTGGTGTAAAGGTATATGTTCCAAATGCTCCACTATAAAGCACAGTGAATACTCAAACGAGGTTAAGAATATATGCCGGATATAAAGTTTCATCTATAATTAAATATTTAAAACTTATAACTATATTTGTCAATTGTCATTTTGATAAATCAGTTTTTCCAATATTGGGGGAGAATACAATGTAGTTAGGAAAAAAAGTTATAATTGTCATATGTAGATTATCAGGTTGTTCAAATTGTAAATACAGAAAATAATTCATTTGCAAAAAGTTAGAAATCAAATTTTCAGATGTATTTACTGATCTAAAAAGAGTACTAAATGGTTCTTTTATAGAGAGCAACCAAAAACGCCCATGTGCAGGGGCATTGTTAACATCGGTCCAGACTCAAGCCTAGATCTAGGCCCAATTGTGGACCAGGAGCAGTCAACCAACTTTCAGAAAGGCCTCTTGGGCCTTGACAATAAAAAGCCCGAGTTGAACATATTGCATCCATTTTGTACATATAGCTCAGATTGTGAATATTCTAAAATCTTTACTTAACATGCACTCAAGAAATTTGTATAAACAAGGTAAACGCTATTGTAATAGACATGTTTCTCTTATACATCATATTCGTAAGGTAATTCTCCTCTTAACTTATTAACTCATCAAATATGTGAAAATTCTTATGATCGAGAGGATTCGAACTCAAACCTTCTACTCTTACATTATTAAAAAGATCAATTAGACAATACCTAATTGACATCACCAACAATTATTTTGTTGAACATCGTAAGTCTATATCAATTGCAAAATTCCATTTGTTAATGGTAATGGCTTTATATATAACCAAGTCATCAGTCATGAAAAAGCCCAACCTTCGTGATTATCCAACAATAGAAAATATAAGATTAACCAAATGTATGAAATTCATGTGCGACTTGTTTGCACAGCTAAGGGAAGCAAGTTCCTGTCCACATGATCTATTGACACGAACCAAACTTTGAATTGCAGATTTTTACTTTCAAATAGCAAAATAGAAAAAAAGATAAAAATTTTAAATTGATGACATCTCTTTTGAAAAACTCAAGGTTTTATACGTAAATAGACTTTAGTAAATAAAATATTGTATGGATATCGTAGCACTCTCTACAAACCAATCTAAGCTATAGAAAGCAGACAGTCAGAGATAAACCAGCAAACAAACAGCATCTATTTTTCTGTAGACAATTGTTTCACAATCAAGCAGATGTATGAAGTAGAACTAACACTACCCTTTGCATTGTGGATCATAAGATCTGGGCCGTTCAAAATGATACTGTGTGGTGCAGTGTGACATTTGATAGTGCAGCAATATTATGTATACATCTCCTTCACACACTGCAATTTATCTAACCACTTCAACTCTGTCAATCACATCCAAAGCTTTCTCCTTGTCAATACCAAACCCAACAATTGGTACTACAGAAGGAGGCCATTTAACGATGACGGGGTCCTTGCTTTCATTTTTAGGGAAATAGTTGCTGCTCTTACTAAGTCTATCATGTTTTCTCAACCCTGTCTTCCCAGACTCGAAGTCCTGACTCTTACTAATTCCTCGTGTCCGTTTTTTCTTACTTACAACCTTTAACATTAAGTGGTCTTCAATAGTTAATGAAGGAACATTTGGTGACTCATGCTTTGGTTGCTCATTCAACTTTTCAAGCGGCATGCAAATTGTAGACTTGATAGGCAACTTCTTGCCATCACCACCAGCACCAAAATTGGATTTGTTGATCAGATGGTTCAGCCACAGTACAAGTTCTAGAATATGGGCTTCTGTTGTCTCCTTGTCTGCATGGTGGAGTGTTTCAATCCGAATTATATCACCTGGCCCAGCAGCAGGTTTCCGATTAACCTCAGACCTGTAATGTACAAAACCCATATTTTCTCTCACACCGACATCCTCCCACTTGCCAAAAATTTATTTTTTAATATCTAAACAAAAATGAGATTTTTTCAGAAAATTGGTAGGTAAAATAAAAATATGGAATTTACTTACCCAGTATTTGCCCATTCCCCAACCCAACCAAAACCATGATGTGCTCTGTTTCAAACCAGTTGCAATAAAAAAACAATAAAAATCCTGATTAAGCAGAGACAAAAGCAACAAAATTAAGAATATAGGCAGAGAAAATAATTTATGTTTCTTACTTAGCTGTATTCGTGGACATAGGGACAAGCCACTGCAAAGTCTTTTCCATCTCATCTTTGATTTCTGTAATTGTGAGCTGCAGAAGAAAAAACAACCAAAGTAATAAAAGATGAAATATAGATAGCTGAGACTCATTAAAGAATGCCTTGCATGAAATGAAGGAGGCAATAGCAACTTAAATTCTCTTTTTCTTACTTCTTGGATGGAAATATATTGCTCTTTCAATATGTATACCTATATATATATATATATATATATATATATATAAAGATTTATTATCAAACTATATATACCTCCTCCTTAACCTGAAAAGATTGTATTTTGGAACGTAGAGCAGATTTTATACTGGGTGGCAAGTTCTGGTACAATGAATCCCTTGTATTTGGAAGCATAGAACTTGATCGAGCCGCCTGAGAGAATGGAAGTGTTACATAGTGATTAAGGCAAAAGGCGCACTAATGCTCAAAGGGCTGTTGGGGCCTAAGCAATAGCCTCCGGGCGAAAGCACATCAGAGCAAGGTGAGGCGCAAAAATGGAAAAAGAAAATTATAACACATGTATCAGAAAATTATATTTAAAGATATCAGGAAAAAAAAGAATAAAATCAGAAAAACATGAAAAACACACATAAATCAGGAAAAAGAAAATAGCAACATAACAATTTATATTTTAAGGTATTGGAGATAGAAATGAGTACTAGATGCAGGAGTGGAGGCTGGATTAGGAATGGCAATGAGTTGGGTACCCTTTGAAAATTATCCTACCTGTTTCCATACCCATTTAAATATAAGATACCAAAGCCTATTTAAACACTTGCAATACCCAGCATTACCCATGCCATTCAACATTACCATACATAACCCAAACCCGTATACATACCTGTTTAGTATAAAAAAATGCCATTATTAGGAATAGTACTAGTTATTAAACAAGCTATAATTATAATATTAAGTATAATTAGAAAGGTTATAATTAATACTATTAGAATTAGGTATTATAGTAGGCATAATTATCAAATTATTAGGCATTATACTATGAGATATTTTAATACTATACGTAATTATAATGCTCATAGGAAATACTAATTAATTGAAAAGGCTATAATTATAATAATATCATTAGAATATTAGTCTATTTAAATTATTCAGTATGATTATAATACTATTTACAATTAGAAACTCTATGATTATAATACCATTAGAATACTAGTTATTAATACTAGTGATAATTACTAGTACACTTATTTCTAATAGATCTAATATATGCATACACATGTATATTTATAGGTATAAAATATAAATCATATTTTTTTTGACAAAATGAATCATATATTTTTATGTAAATAAAAATTCTTATTTTGTGTAAGTCAATATATTTAATTTTTTTCAAAAAAAAAAGTCAATATATAATTAATAACTAATTATTATATTTTGAATTACATGATTAACTACATGAAATTTACCTAAACTATTATATATAAGGAATTAAAAAATTACTTAATTTAGAAATATTATTTTATCACTATGCAAAAATATTTATCTTTCATCTATTATAAATATAAGTAGAATTGAAGTAGCTCAATGGTAAGTTTTTTTCATGTCTCTTAAAAGTCATGGGTATGTTCATTAAAATTAATGGGTTATGTGGTTACAAGCACCCAAGTCCCTAAACCCAAACCCCATATATCATGGGTATGTTCATTAAAATTAATGGGTTATGTGGTTACAAGCACCCAAGTCCCTAAACCCAAACCCCATATATCAATACCAAACCTGTAATACCTGTGGTTGGTTTGGGTTACGTACCTGAAAAAATTCAATCCATTGCTATCCCTAGGCTGGATCGCAAAGCACATTGGTTTTGTATTGCATTCTATTCCTTTTATTTATTTATTTTATATAAACATATGCTAATTGGACAGCTTTCTATTGAAAGAAAAACCTAGGTGGCTTGTTTAAGAAAAAGGTGTGCCATTCTTGCGCTAAAGGCGTGTGCTCTATCTAGAGGCTATCGCCCAAGTGAGTTTGCCTGCCTGAAGACAATTGAGGCATAAGCCCTTGAGCTTTAAGTAAGGCACGCCTAATAACAATGTTTCAATAGAATCCTTTGTTCAGAAATGTCAGAGAACGTGTGTATAGAGAGCCTTGCTACGAGCAAAAAAATATATAAACATGGCAAGGCAAATTGCAACTGGTGAATCAAAGAACCTTGTGCACCATTAACTCTGCCACTGAAAATCTTTTTATGGTCTCTTGCTGACTCCATGATGAGAGTTCTAAATGGATACAAGCCCTCATACATAATAAAAATTTATCATACCTTGTAGTTAACATGGAGCAAATAGATGACCAGCTAACATAATTTCAAGTAATTGTTTGTAACAAAGAATTATATAATGCAAGAGGTTACTGTACTGGAAACAAAAAATATTTGATTTGGACATTGCATGTTTTCGCTCTCATCTCCAGTTGCAGTGCTTACACCAACACTCCTTGGCCATAGGCTATACCAGAAAATTGATAGATTTAGGGCTTACTATTCTAGCATAATTCTTTATGTCTGGTTAGAGCCAACAATGTTATCTTCATTAAGAGACTTAGGCAGGGGCCATTCTATTGTGAAATAGTAAAGAATATTGGTGGCCAGCCATAACATCCATGTGTTGTTTTTGCCATAGACAAGTGCATTTAAGTTTTGTGAGTTATCTCTTTGTAACTACATCAAAACACTAATTCATCTTTATTCTTTCCATCATAGGAAACATAGGTGATTATTTAAGTTCGAAAACAATAGAACTTGTTTATGCTTGCACGGCAGAAACTTATTGGTGCAAAATAGTTCCTCTCTTTCTCGCAGTTTTTCTTGTCCACCCATATGGATTGCTCTTAAATTGATACAAGAGGAACTTATAAATCCTCTACGTAAATGTCAGATTATGTATCAATACAGCCAACACCATGTACCACAATGCAGGATTATGAAAATGAAATAGGTGAAAATGCAGAATGAGATATAGTAACAGTTAAAAGATAAGGCACACTCACAAGAGAATCAATTTGCATAACTACATTTGCATAATGCAAAGAAAGTCCAGCAGGTCCCAATCTCTGGTGATTGTTCATAGATGCTTTGATTGATACATCACTATCTGCAGGTTATAAATTTAAGTATTAATAGAACTATTTTAGTCAATGAACATCAAGTTGCAAAGAAACACCTTAGAGGTCAAGAACTGAAAGCACGTATTCATAGAAGACCATTCTTCTTCCTTGTAGTTTATTTTTCACTCCACAAGATTTGAACCCCTCCTAAAGTCTCCATGTTTTTTCAGTTCATGAGCCGCTTGGTTCATTTACAGGCGCACCGACGACCATTGTGGTTGACAATGATTGATGTTGGTTTTTTGTGACCAACAATGGTGACTATCAATGATCAGTTATTTGATGGGTGGTGTTTATGTACTTTTCTTTTGTGATAATAAGTTTGCCAAAATTCACAAGTCAGAAGGAACATTTATGGAAGTATATGTTTTAAATAGTGAAAACCAACGACACATTTATGGAAGTATCTTTTCTTAGCAAAATTTTCCTTTCAACATAAGAAAAGGAAAGTAAGGTGAATGCTAATGTTTGCAACAAAAAAATATTTGGGAAAAATAGCTTAATGACAAAAAGACCCAAATATCTATGCTAATTTCAAATCTAGCCTAAACTTAAAAAATTAGTTTCAATTGTATCCAACAAGTCAAAGTTAAAGAAAAATATTTTCTTCTTTGTTCAATTCTCACCTCCTTACCGTCTCTCTTTCTCTCTTTCTAAACCTAAATTTAATACAATGTTTATCTTTGTATCAAACATTAAAAATTATTTTTTACGTGATAAAACTTATAAAGTATATTTCTTTTTTATGCATTCATATGAAGGAGAAAGGAGGTAAAAGAATGGGGAAGAGAAAGAATAAAAAAATATTTTTATTTTAATTACTGTTAAAATAATTTTATTTTTGTTCAATTTTGACTCTTTGAATACAACTGAAACTAATTTATATGGAAAACTTTGGGCTTTTTTTTTTTTCTTTTTCACATTAGGCGCCTAGAAATAAATTTCAGTTCACCCCACCTAATGTCAGAAGAATGTAACCCAATTGACTAGAAGTTTTGTTCTATATCATAATATGAAGTCAAGCTACTGTAACGAGGCAACTAAAGCACTACAATCACAATGCATAAGGATTTCAAGATATTATGCAGGTTAATTCACTAAATACAAAATATTAAAGAGTCATCTTTTGTCATAATGTAAAACTTAATTGTATGTTGCCCTGTCAAAGTCTTCCCCACCTTCAGTACTTCTTTATATATAATACGGATTAGAAAATTGTACCTCGTTGTCAACCATCACCCATTTTTCAACCAGACTAAGTCGGATTGACAAGCGTTTCCCTCCCCCGTTCCCCCCCCCCCCCCCTTTAAAAAAATGTTTTTACCTTTTCATCCAGGTTTTAAGACCTCAAGCAAATACATACCAACAGTTCCAAAGATGTTGTGAATCTCCAAAAGTAAAAAGTGGACAATATCTACAAGCTTCTCCATCACCTAAAATCCAAACAAACAAGCAGCTTATCTAGAATTCCTGACTATTGATAAATTCATATTTCTTAGAAGTAACTTCACAGGCAACCAATAATATATTCTAAAGTAAGAAAAGCAGTGACAAGTAGCATTGTAGAAGAAACTTACAGCAACAAAAATGCTCACATGCAGAAAGCAAAGGACGTTTTGAAAATTTTTAGAAGGAAGAATCAAAAATTTTGAAAATCAGAAAATGATTTTCATCAATTTGAGGTCCAAAAAAAAAAGAAAAAAGTTAAATACAGTGCTTTGCAGCTACCTCTTCCAAGCTTCTGGACCATAGTGACCTTTTCCTTAAGTTTCGAACTTGCTTTTTCTGGCTTTTGAGTTCTACTCTCAATGATGCAAGGGTATCACCTGCAACGCATAGACCAGCATACACTCACAGTTCAATAATTTATCTGGTTCTTGTCAAGTTCTTCTGAAGTTCTATTAAAGGTTCGGCTGAAATACAAAATTTATGTGATAAATGCCTAAAAATATCCAAGAGAAAAGTAGCAATACTGTTTGTGCCTGTGAAGAATATGCATCATTTGAAAGATCTGAAAAAAAATAATAATAATAAAGGTTCCTCGAGGATAGCAGCCTTTTTAGAAGGCATATCATTGCATTTGCACACTCCACTACTCTTTTTATGAAAAAGGCATTTTCCTAGATGAAGATTGTTAGGAATTGATTATGTAACAAAATATTTGACCAATTGATGAATGATTGTCTAGTTATTTATAGTTATGTCTAAAAATATGAATGAGGAGAGGGAACACTGAGATTACCAAAACGCCCCAGTTTTTAATGGTAATTTAATTTTAATTGGTTATATTAATTTCCTCTTTGAATCTAAATTCTATAATTAAGAAATTATATTACATACTATATAAGGTGTGTTAAGGACTAGTTGTAAATAGAGTTCTGTTAGGAGTTAGATTCCTATTAGGTTTATAGTATCCTGTATATGTATATATATGTGACCCTATTGATGAAAAAAATACAAATATAATTTTCCAAATTCTTCTACATGGTATCAGAGCCCCCTGGGCTCGTTATTTTTTTTTTCTTTCTCTGCTCTTTTTTGCGTTGAAACTACAGGCAGAGGGTATTCTTTGGTGACTGCCAGTCTAGGTCACCCACATAGGCTGGTCTTTCTGTCTGACCGCCACCTAAGGAAGAAGGATAGGCTGCTGATCGGCTCTCCCTCCAAATCCGGTCACCGGAATCAACGCGAGTGGGCTCAACGTGCCACTCCAAGTTTCTGTCCTTCTTCACGCGCCCGTGCGTGAGGGCCCGTCCGGCCATCTCGGTCACTGTCTCTCAGTTTCCGGCGTCTATTCTGCCAATACAGTGCAACCCAGTGTGTTGCGTCGGCTCTCTGACTTTTGTGGTGTTTTTTGTGCTGCACCTTTGCTGTCGCCTTGCCGGGTACATTCTGAATTTGTGAATTTATATTGTGCTGCTGCCTCTT
>NW_028322508.1:0-33143 GCF_041381405.1 Jatropha curcas | reverse complement strand
TCTTATATATTTTATAAAGAAAGTGAATAATATAGTGAGTATATGTATATATAAAAAGAACTAAAAGGATCAAGAAACAACAGGCACCTGAAAAACATTAGCGAGGGCCTGAGCTGCGGCGAGACGGCCAAGAATGCGAGAAGCATCAATGGCCACCTGAGCAGCAAGGGCTTCTACAAATGGCTCAGGCCAAACCTCGTAATGGCACGTGGACGAGTCCTTGATGGCCCTTCATATTCACCTGCTCTGCTGCTTCCTGCACCATAATGACGACCGCTGCCATTTCCATTGCCATCTTCAGATGAGGAAGAAGAAGACATTTAAAAATTAATCAATCTAAGAATATATAACGAGGGAAAGAAAGAAAAAAGATATGGGCTGCAAAAAAAGGACAAAAAGGTGTAGATAAAGACGCAGGATGAGGGTCCCAAAGAGGGTGTTTGATATATAGTATTATATGTTTTTTTTTCTTTCTTGAAAGTGCCATTACAATATTATAATTATAATATGTTTTTTATTGTTATAATAAAATAAAATAGTAAGCTATTTTTCTAAAGGACTAGTTGAATAGTACGTAATACGTATATATACATTGGCGTTAAGTTAACATTGATTAATTTTTATAAAAGAATTTCATTTTATAATATCCGTGATGTTTGAAATTTCATATCTTTTAAAAAAATTATTAAATTTATTTAAATTATAATAAATTATTCAGTAAATTAATTTATTGTTATTAATTTAATATTAATTTTAATGAAATTATGAAAATTGAAGTGATAATTATTGTTCATACAGGATAAATATAGAAAAAAGATTTATTACTCCTTAAAATCACAAATGTGACAAGTTTTGAAACAAACTATTTTATCGAATATGACAAGTATTATGAAACAGAGATAATAAATATTTTATAATATTTAATAATTTCATTTCAGTAATAAATTTACAAATTATTCTAAACGAATTTCAAGACATTTATAACTAAGAGAAAAATACTTATAAGAGGAATAGCTATGAACACCGAAAGAATATTAATTTTACATTCAAAATAAAACTTATTTATAGTAAAATAACATTCTTCATTAAATTATATGCAATTAATAAATTCTCTTTCTTGATAATTTTAAAAAGACTCTCCTCCACGTTGAGATAATAGATTATAAATCCTCTTTCCAATCCGTTTTGTTTGCATAGTTTGATAAAACACGCATATTTAGAATTTAGTCAATAAAAGTTATTTTTTCCTTTTTACTCTTAACTCATTAAAATATTAAAAAAAATTTCGTTCAATGAACAATAATAAATGTTATTATGAAAAAAATAAATTTATATATCTAAATTTAAAAACCTTGTAAACATTTTAGGCATCCAAAAATAAATAACAAATAAAAAAAATGAGATGGAGAGAATAATTTTTTACAATGCACTCAATAATATTAAAGTTCTAACTAATCAATAAGAAACAAGAACTCATCCTTACCAACTAAATTAAATATGTCGAAATATAGTTATTTAATTAATGTATGTGTATATATTATATGTATGTTTGTATGGAAATAATATATGGCAAAATAATAAATTTATCTATGTACTCTATAAAAAAATTGTGGCACTTTAAATTTAGTGAGAGAACTTATGCTTGTGAAATTATATATTTTGATAACATTAATTATATCCCTTTTCATACTACTAACATTTTTTTATATTCTAAAAATTGTACTAACCACACATTAAGTAATATTTTACAGATTATTTTTAAACTTTTTAAATATTTAATAAGTATTTAATCAATCAAATTTTATCGTTCAAATTTTTAATAATATAATATTTACAAGTCAAAATATTTAATGATAGAATTTTATAAATTAAAATATACGATAACATATGCATAATTATTGTGTATTGTATGGTACTGGGGGGATGGGGTTTTTTGGGTTTTGGGAAAGGTTTCCAACTCTGCAAAGACGGCGGTGGATAAGGTTCGGTATGTTTAGGTTTTATGGAAGGGAGTGAGAGAGAGGCATTGTATTAACTATGGTGTTTACAGGTGTTTTATTACAGGTGCATGTTATAATTTCTTTGGACCAACCTATATTATCTAATTATATTTTTAACGAGTGTGGTTCATAGTTGAAATTATGGTCAGATAGAATTGTTAGAATACATGTACATGTTGGGGTTTTGTCTAAACCTGCCTTCACTGCAAGCTCACTGGAACCCCTAGACTTTTTACAGGTCAAATGGTTTAATGTTCCAAATTTCAGTTGCCCATGTTAAAAAGGATTTTGTCTTCTTTTTTTATTTTTACTTATTGAAAAGTGAAAACAGAACAAGATTTTGTCTACTTTTTAGTTTTTATGGAAAAAAAATCACTGAGCACGTAAATTCACTCGTCAGTTTTATTGCATAATTTTACAGTACTTTCAATTCTCACGGTGACTCGTTAAATCTTCAAGTTATAATATTATATCTATTAAAAATTTTAACTTAAAAATTATTTTATCTAATATTTTAATTTAAAAATTAGATGAATTAAATATATATTAAATAATTAAAAAAATATAAAAATTATTACTTAAAAAATTATGCTAATTACGTATCAAATTAATTTTACATACATACAATAAAAAGTTTCAAAAAAATTTATTGATATTATTAAAATTTATAAATTGAAGGGCACATAGATTATTCATAAATTTTAGAGTTTGATAGAATTAAAATTACAAAGTTCATAAATAAATTTATCTATTTAACCATTAAAAATTTAACGATTAAACAAGATTCATATTTCATTAGAATCTAGGCAACTAAAAATTATTTCAATGAGTTGTTAAAAATAATTTCTAACATTTTAATTTAAATGCTATCTCCGTTCTATTTCAAGTCTCACTTTATAAAATTTTTTTATTCCACTTTATTTGTCATTCCAAAAAAAAAAAAAGAAAGAAATATACAAAATAATTGTTATTTTAATATTTAAAAAATATCTTAAAATATACTTAAATTGTATAAAGATATCACTAATTTAAAGCATTTTACCACTGATGATTTAAAATTTCCATTGAAATGCATAAACTTCATATCTTTAAGTATTAGGTTTGACCCTTCAAAAAAATTTTTTTTTCCCATTCCTCATTATATACCATGAATATTATATATCTGCACTATTAATAGGAATACATATTACATGACTCTTCAATTCTTAACAACAAGCTAATAGCTATAAAAATAATTTCCTTATTTCACTTCATATCATTTGAGAAGGTGAAGGATACATTAATTATTTTTTTATAATTTTATTTTTATCTCTTGGTATTTCTGTAACAATTATTTAAAAAGCTATTATTGATATAATTTAATCAAATATAATTACTTTTTGAGAAAAATATTCTTAGGGTTTGCAAAATATAATCAGTCCGTCCCTAACTTTTTAAAATACACTAAAACGTATCTATAGTTTACTTTCATCAGACTATAAGGTCCTTCCGTCTAATTTTTACATTTTCTCTGTTAAGTATCTTATGAAATGACAAAAATATAGCCTTTTTATTTTTAAAAACACAAAGACATACTAGTTGTATTTTTCCAACCATAGAGATTGTAGTGTAATTTTTTTGATATAATATTTTAGTATCTCTCCCTTGAACTCTGTGTTTTCTTATTGACGTAACAGAAAAGATGCAAAAATTGAACAGAATGACCTAGTAGTGTAACGGAAGAAAAATATAAGAAAGATTTGTGTATTTTAAAAAAGATATGGACAGATTAATTGTATTTTGCAAGTCACAGAGATCGTACTGTATTTTTCCCTTATTTTTTTATAATTGAAGTTTTTAATAATTTTTAAATGAGAAAATTACAGAACGATCCCTGTAATTTGCGAAATACAACTAGGTCATCTATGTCTTTTAGGAAATAGACTAAAATATTCTTATAGTTTACTTCCATCATACTATAAGGTTCTTTCATCCAATTTTTACATTTTTTCCATTAATTACCTTATAAAATGATGAAAATACCCATTTATTTTTAAAAATACAAGAAGAGACTAATTGCATTTTTCAAATCATAGTAACTGTATTATGATTTTCTGTTATAATATTTTACTTTCTCTGCTTTAAAATCTATGTTTTCTTATTGACTTAATAGAAAAGATCAAAAAATTAGACAGAATGACCGTATAGTGTAACAGAAAAAAAAATATAAGAACAAATTAATATATTAAAAAAAAAAGAACGGACTAGTTATATTTTGCAAATCAAAAGGATTGTACTATAATTTTCCCTCTTTAAATTTATATACCTTAAACTAGACATGACCTTTGTTTGGTTTCATAATGGAACCGAATCATACTTGAATTGGTCAAATTGGCACTGATGTGGTCTATAGTTCTTGGTTCCAAACTATAACCGAAACGGCTTAATTAAAGTTTGGTTCTAATTTTTCATTTTTTAAAACCATGAAAAACATATTTTTAATATTTTATTATTAATTTTTGAAACCAATTTTAAGAATTTTTATTAAATTGATTTAATTTTTTCCAATATTAATATTTATTATTATTATCATTATTTATTCAAGCTATAAATCTAAAAAGGAATTTTAAAAAGTTGGAAATAAATTATCTAATTTCGGTTTCAAATCGAAACCGACAATTTTAAAACCGACAATTGAGATGGAATAAAGAAATAACCACCATACATAATATGAAGTGTATTTGGTTTGAGAAAATAGCAAGACATACATAATTAAAAAAGAAAAGGGGAAAAGAAAGAAAAAAGGTTGTAACTTATTGGCATATATGTTTGTATTTAAAGAAAAACTTTTTGATAGTCTAATGGAAAAAGATAATTGATTTTGACTTTAGCGGACAAAGAGAGAGTTTACAAGAACAAAATCAAGCGTGAAGCTGATGTCCCCCAACTCACCCACTCCACATCATTCCTGATCATTTTTTCTTCTACTTAACCATGGTTTGTATTAAGATTTTGATTTCTTTCTCAATTTTATTTCTTTTTCACTAATTCTTGTTTATTTAATTTCTCCAATAATGTAAATTCTAGATTTTTGAAGTAATTCTGAATTTCATGGCCTTATAATAAGGTTTGCTATGTACAGTTTGTCTAAAGTTGTAGTTTACTCCGGCTTGTTCAACTCCGTTGATACAGTATATTTTTTTTTAAAAATAAAAATAATACTGCACCGATTTATATCAATGTTCATATCTAATTTTACTATTGTATTTATCAATAAACAACAACTTTTAGGACAGTATTTAGCAATTTAACTATAGTAAAAAATACCAACTCTGTTGATTATAATGTTTTGGTTGGTAATGTAATATTTATAGAACCATTTAGAAGTGGGGAAATATTTCATGAAACAATATTTCCATTAACATTTAATGAATTTTGCTTTAAAAAATTATATAAATAATTGATAACTAATAGTTAATATTTAACAACTAATAAAACAATTGACTGTAATTACAACCGCTAAAAACTATTAAAACAGTAACATTGCTGAACATGACCATAACGTAGTTTTACTATTTTCTATATAATGACTAATATATACTTTGATTTATTTGTTCAATTTCTCTATGAGAAGACCAGTGGATAATTATTTTTATCTATTTTTTTAGATATAATAAATTAATTGCAAATCATATTTAAATAAAAAATTTTATTTTTTATTAATTTAATTAAAAGGCTCAATAGATCGAAATAACATAAAAAACTACATAATAAAAGGTAACATTCTTATCAAATTAACGAAAGTTATTATTGTTAAGAGGACTCGAACTCACTCTTCGTATCAGTAAAAAGGTTAACATGATCAAATTTGGTGGGCATGAAATTAGAATTTTGTGTATAAAGTATTTTATTTAGTGCATCCAACAAATAAAAGATTAAGATAATGATGATAATTTATTAAGAAAATTATAAATTATTTAAAATTTGGATAAATATGTGACTACCAATGTTTGGCAACTAAAGTAATCTGCAAAAAGAGTTCCTGTCTCTACGTATGATTTCATTTTAACATAAAAAGACTAATTACGCGTGGACCAAATCAAACGATCTTTATTCTTCAACCAACTACCTCTATCCGAATTGAAATTCCACAATTGATTTCACGTCAACAGTAGTCAAGGTCAAATATGATTATAATTTACGTAAATGCATTAAAAAATAATTTGATTGAAAAATAAATTGTATTAAAAAAGAAAAGTAGTAAAGTTGTAAAATTTCCACCCTCCAACTACCTCCTTGGCCCAATGAAATCTTAGCTAAGATCTCTCCAACTAACTTTTAAATATTTTATATATTAATTAATGTAAAAATCTAAAAAGCAATGTACCATTAAATTATTATTAATTAAATAATAATTGAACTAAAACATTATAAACCCAACCGAATCAATTTGATTTTTAGTTTTTGACTTTATTTTTTTTTTTAAATTTGATTTTCATGATCCTACATATTTTTTTTTCTTATATATACTAAAAATAATGTGAAGGAGAAAAGTTTAATCAAATTGAACTAACCGGTTTAATTATTTCATCGAATTTTGATCAACTTTGTTCACGAGTAGAATCAACTTGAAAAATCAAAACCCTTGTTTGAAAAAGAAAAAATGAAAAATAATAAGGAATTATCGACTTTCTTTCCATAACTATTTTCCACTCTTATATTTGAATATGATGTTATTTTTCTTCATTTGGAAACGGTAAAATTTTAGAGAAAAGAAAATATTATTATTAAAAATTAACAATTATATCATCAATTAAATAATATGAGATTTACGAAATTGTTAAAATTTATTAATTAATTTTGGATGTTTGAATAATTTAATAAAAATGAGAAAATTTTGACTTTTTTCATAATTGAAATGAAAAATAAGTGAAATATTACTTTATTAAATATTTTCCTCTAATTTCTCAAAATTTTGTTTCAGGTCCCAAACAAGGGAAAATATTCTTGTCTACTCTCATCCAAGCAAAGGATAAGAGTCACCATTTTTCCTATGAACATGTCAAGCTACATAATGATATCTAAAGCAAAATTAATTAGATATCTCAAGTTTGATTCTTGCTAAAGATAAAATATTAATTACACATGTTAATCCTAATCATGTATCCCTAGATTTGCCTCATTCTTTCTTAGTAAAAAATCATTTGGTTTGATGGTAGAATGTTCTAATTTTATTTTTTTCTTTCACAATGATAGCCATTGTTGCGAAAACACTGTGATGATCTTCTTCTTTTCTTTCCTTTTTTTCTCCCCTCCTTCGAAACAAACCAGCAAAAATTCCTCACAGAAGAGGGATTGGTTTAGTAATGTCTGTTGACCTAGAATAAGGGTTTCTTTATGACCGGAATTGATTGGGGAAGACGATGATGTGTTAATTAATAGCATTGAATGGTTGTAATGCAGCAGAGAAAAAACCTGTGGGCAGTGGGTTTGGAAGAAAAAGTACAGTAATGCATCTCCTTTTTAGGGGTACTGTCAGGCTAGTCTAGTTTCCTAAAATCTGCCAGAATCTATTTACGATACTGAACCTATAAACACATATAGCTATAGGCTTTGTTTGTTAGATTCTTTAAATCCACGCAATGGATCTTTTGAAAAGGATATCAATGTGGTGGGGCTCACCTACCATTACTATTTCTTCATCATCTACATCACTACATGTACCAGAACAACCACAGTACTTCTCCTTCGTTGTTCTTTTTTTTTTTTTATTGTTACTATTTTTTCTTGTTTTGTTTTTTTTCCAGATGTATTTTAATTAATTTTGCCTTGTTGAATTAGTTTAAGGCTTGCTTGAAGTTAACGAATGAAGCTCGAACTGTCTGTTTTTTGAAGTTAATGAATTGAGCTCCTACTCTGTCTGTTTATTAAATGAACTCGATAGCCTAGCTTGAGCCAAACTTAATAAGTTTATTAAACAAGTTTTCAAATGAGCTTTTATTAAACCAAGCCGAGTTGCAGCTCTCAGCTCTCAGCTCATTTACCGTCTTAATATAGAAATACATAACTCTTAGAATAGACCGTAAATGCTTAACTTGAAAAAACTCGTTTGAATTCGTTATATAAACTTAATAAGTTAAACTCAAACCTATATTTATCGAACACGTTTAATAAAGGAACAGTGTTCGAGCTCGATTCATTAACTTTGTAGCTAGCTTGTAAACAAGTTGTAAACGAGTTATTTATTTTTATGAAATTGGGACTAATGTGCTCCCAACTGGTTTTAGGTGCGTCTCGAAACCACCATTATGGTCGGATTCCAGACTAATTTTTACTGGTCAGTTCTAGTTCGAAACGGTTTGATGGCACCTCTAGTCCTGGGAGTGGCAACTTTAAGCTACACAGAGAAGGTGTTAGGCCATTGGTTTAGATAGATATCAATCTTAATGCATAAATGTCCATTGTTCAGATTGATTCGGTTTGAAAACTTATCCAAATTAAATCTTAAACACAATTTATAAAAAGTTAAAAATTGAACCATACCATCAAAGGTGCTCAAGTTGATCAAACTATAAATGCGGTTTGATCAAACCATACAGACTTGGTCAGAGCTAATAATCCAGTGATCATTATGTCTTGGGGTATAGGAGGTCAGGAATAAAGTAAGTGTGATACTCCTGCTGTATGAACAATATTTAGAATTAACCTTTGTTCAGAAATGAACTCTTTCTTGTATGCAGGAAATACAAAGGCAACATAGACTTACAACATGGTTTTGTGCAGTACATTAGAATTTACTATGTTCCCCAAATTTGGGATTTTGAGTTTCAGCTCAGGTCTGCCATTGGTGCATTTGGTCACATCCCAAATAAATCCAGAATTTAACCATTGTTGATATTAACTATTTTGCTTGCTTTTATACAATAGAAAAATACTCGATGATGACAACTTACATCTTAATTTGAATCCTTAAGTCGTTTAAAATGCTCTCTGCAGCTTCTAAACCAATCCGTGTGAGCTCTTAGCTATTCATGAATATCGCTGCTAAGATCTCCCCATCGAACATTGTGTTTTGCTGCAAGATAATATGCTCCAACCGGACCTCTGCTACCATAGGGGTAAAGCTCTGGAATAATTTTCTTTTCCTCGAGCTCCTTTAACAACGGAGTGAAAAGTGCCCATGCAGCATCAAGCTCGTCACTTCTGATGAACAACCTTCGCTCTCCTTCTATTGCATCTAAAAGCAGCCTCTCATATGCATCTGGTATTTCTCTTGTATACCTTCATATTCAATCACAAGTGTCAATTACCTTGAGGAAAAAAGATGCAAGTCATAAGACTATCAGAGGAAAAAAAAAAAAAAAAAGCTGAAAATGGAACTCTTTTTTACGACTCTCATTAGGACAATAATGTTGCCTTTACAGTTAAAAATTACCTCAAATTTGCCTGAAAACTATTTAAGGATGATGGGCCTTGGTGCAATGGTATTATGGGAAGATAGCTCCATTGTGATTAGAGGTTCAAAAACTACTATAGAAAAAAAGCCGAAAAAAGCAACTCCCTTTTGTTTCTCATTAGGACATAATGCTGCTTTACAGTAAAACGTCATCTCAAAATTAGCAAAAAAAACTATAGAAGGATGGGACTTGTGCAATGGTATTATGGTAAGATAGCTCCATTGAGATTAGAGGTTCAAACCCCAAGGGGAAGGTTGTATACATCTAAGCTTCCCCCAATGCCACAATGATAGAATCTAAATGAAGCTTAGATATGCCTATTTCAAGCGTCAAGTAATTCATATCACAAATTTAGGTTGGTAAATAATTAGAGTATTGACATAATCTCTGCAGATCATCTCTATGTAATATCGTACCTTGCTCGGTATAGCAAATTTAGGTCACTGCGATCTAATCTCATTCCAAGACCAGGAACTTTGTTGTTAATCTTCAGATATATAGCTTCATCAGGTTGTACACGGAGTACAAGCTCATTTGTGGCCTTATCTAAATCGGTTCCAAAATTCCGCTTGTACAAGTTACCCGGGACATGTCTGAACTGCACTCTGATCTCTGCTCTGGATTTCCATCAGAACATCTCTAGGTCATGAGATCACTTATATCCCATCATGTGATGACAGTAATGAAGAAGGCATGATCCTAGTTAGAATTTCTACCTACCGCTTAGTGTGAAGAGCTTTGCCTGCTTTCATAAGAAAAGGAACTCCATCCCATCTGGCATTATTAATGAAAAGAGCTGCAGCTGCAAATGTTGGTGTAAGACTATCCTTTGGCACAGTTGGATCATCTGTATAAGCAGGGTATGATTTACCACCCTTGCTGTGACCCTTATATTGGCCAACAATCACATCTTCAAGTTGGAGTGGTTTCGTTGACCTCAAAACCTTAACCTGAATCAACCAACCTCATCAAGTCATCATATTAATGATCAATTCATAATAATTGCAAGGTGAAAAAAAAAAACTCTTGATTCTAAATACCTTTCATTTCTAATGTCCTCAGCATCCAAGCTAACGGGGGTCTCCATCGCAAACAATGCTAGTATTTGTAGCAGATGGTTTGCATTATATCTCGTATAATTCCATAGTTATCAAAGTATCTGCCCAAAATGAATGAACAAACAAACTTCAAGAATTCCATACCTAAGGAAACAGTCTTATTTTAACAATGTTATATCACCTTGTAACGTAGGTCACTCACCCTCCACGTCCCTCTGTACCAAAATCTTCAGAAAAGATCAGTTGCACATTGCGGATATAGTTTCTTGACCATAAAGGCTCAAAACAAGATTTGAGAAACGAAGTACTGATAGATTCTCAACAAGCTCCTTGCCTAGGTAATGATCAATCCTAAAAAAATTTTAACATAAATAGAATTGTCCCTCCAATTATTATGAATATATTCTAATGAATGGCAACTCAGCAAAATGAACCTGAATATTTGATCTTCAGCCAGATACTGCTTCAAAGATCTGGTTAACTCCCCAGATGACTCTGAGTCACGACCAAATGGCTTCTCAACAATTACCCTAGTCCACCCATTCACTGAAGAAGCTCTAAGGCTAGCACATCTCACCACATCCACAAATATGTTTGGAGGGATTGATAAGTAAAACAGTCTATTGACAATTTTCCAGCCTAAAAGGAGCATTTCGTTTAATAATCAGTTTGCTTCTTTATTGAGGCATTGCCATCAAATGAGAAAATGCTCATCTTTGTGTCCTAAATCATGGATTTGGAGTCTCCTGTTAGTGCAAACATGATCTATTGCATAATCTCAACTATTAAAATTCAAGATGAACAATTGAGAATTCTTTTCAAACAATTTTATATTTCAGAAAATTAGTAGTTATTCATTAGATGATATACCTTAACAATTCATTTCGAAATTTGAGTACCCAGTGAAGATAGAATCAGCATAATAACTCATGTTTACACAAATGTAACTCATTTCATGATAAATATATAATGAAATAGCTGATGCAGGGCAATGGCATGTGTTCATCACATGACCTGAGCATACTATTTGATAGTTCAATTTGGCAGAAAACCAAAATTTTTCATACCATTCTATATCTGCTCCTAAAATCTATTTATAACCAGCAACAGGTGCTACATTTAGTACAAAAGACACTGTGAAATACAGATACGCATACAATAACGATCAAGCTCTTACAAGAACCATAAGACATCACCTCTTTCTCTTTCAGCTTTTTGTCCAATTCCAAAAAGTGTTCCTCAGAGTTATATTGACCTGCCTGGTAAAAGCATCTTTTCAAGAACTGATCCATTTTGTCTTCACAATTTTCTCTGTACATACTCTTCCATGTTAATTAGATGAAAGAAAGTCCAAATAATAATTTTGTACCAGTAAAAATGGTTTAGCAATGTAGAAAACCTCTTGTCTATTCTGCAAGTCAATGTCTGGCTAATCATGTTCCTTAACTCTTCATCAGTTAACTTACTTCGAGCATAACCAAATACAGTAAAGTTTCTTCATTGCCAAAATTAAAGAGAAGATTGGAAATCGTCAGTTCCCATCTTTGTGGGATTGATGGCTAATCTGAAAAAAAACTTAATCTGACTCCATTATACAATATGAAACTCAATAAGGAAACAAAATTCAGAACCTCAGGTAGCCAATCTTCATAGAAAAGAGCAAAAAGTGCAGGAAAAATCTTCTTCTTAGCAAGGTCTCCTGAAGCTCCAACACAGTAATGCTGAGAGTAGACTCCAGTTTCTCTGCTTCAGAGACAGGAATGGATGACCCCCTCCTTTCTTTGAAGTTCAACATGATCTTTGGGTAGATGATTTCTAGCTGAACCTACTCCAAAATCTCACCTAAAGCATTAATATTAAGTAATGGAACAAAAACAAGAAGAAAAGTGTGCAAATTTAATGTATAGCAAACATATGGGCAGCCTTGGAAGAGCATAGGCATGTGATGAAAAGCTATGAAGCGCATTCACTGAAACAAGACATGTTTCAACACCACAAGATACATCAATATGACTACTCATAAATAAATTAATAAGTATCCCATATGACATGCACAGTAACTTGTCCACAATTAAAGTGTTTGGTTTTTATAGTTGAAATGTTATTAATGCAAAACAATAAGATTATTCAGTGCTCATGCTATGTGACAAATATGCCAAGATGATCAAGTTTCTCAATATCCTTTTGACTTGTTCCTCAAATGCACTTAAAACTTAATTCTTTTAACAAATTCAGCACCAAATAAACCATCCTACCACAGTACCTTGAATTGGACATTCAGAGAGCATGCTCATTGTTGGGGAATCCAAGAGCTAATACGCATACGTACCCGTTAGACAACCAACAGAAAGAAGAAAAAAGATATTTGGGATATCAAAGTACAGTTAACATGCACTCTTCAGTTTGGCTATGAAATCCTAAAATATGCTATTTCAAACCCAGAATCAACTAACAACCAAACAAAAAAACTAATGAATCATTGCAAATACAGTCTATACTGCGATCAAACAATAACATCAGAAAACTATCCTAAAATTAGAAATTAGAGTAACTAAAATGAAAAATTAAAAAACAGACATGGAGAGTTGAAGCTCATGGATCAAGAACTTACCATCCTGCAAAAAGACAGCATTTAGAGGATGCCCATTGGAGGATTTGAGGCGAAAATGCTTTTTAGCACGGATTCTTGAATGAATATGAGATACCCATATGGAGAAATCAGACTTTCCTGGCACAGAAATGAATCTACTGAACAATTTTGCTTGATTCTTGAAAGACGAAGAAGAGGGAGAAAAGTTTGTTGAAGAAGATGAGCAAGGACTGAAACGTGTTGTTGCCATTTCTTATATCAAGAGCTATGAAAATGAGGCTTTAGATTAAAGAATTATAGTTCAAAATATGTTGGAATTGAAAACCATACACACATATATATAAATACGAAGAAGAAAATATCTGAACTATATCCATTACTTTGTTCAGGCTAGACATATGGCTTTTGAGTAGTTGAAAAGCAGATAATTTGGAATTAGTTTCAAATGCTAAAGAGATATCGTATGTAAGGCCCAGGATTTTTCTAATTATTTTGCTTTTCTATTTAAAAAAGAAAATTTAGTTTGAGCAATTTTTTATAACTTGCTTTGCAACTCCAATGGTATAATATATTTAACTTAATTAGTTCTTTTTCCTTTTTTTTTTTTTTTTTTAATTATTGAGAATGAGTTTCCATCCAACACCTATCGCCATTACATAAATGGATTGAGGTTTCTTTGATTTAACGAGGGAACGAAAATGATACATGAAATAAACATATAACCATAATTTATTGTGAAATACATAACTTCACCTATATACTATACATCAAAAATCACATTATCCCTTAATTTTTGTTTCCACTTATTAATCACTTCTAACTTATTATCCCTTAATTCTTTAATTGATGCTTACATTTTTGTGAACCAAAATATAAGACAAAACTGAATATAATGTATTTAAATTCCTTTAGTTAGAAAAGCAAAATCGTGATTTCAAGTTAGTTTAATTTTATTTTTTATATTTATTTGATTATACTCAATTTTTATATTTTTAAAATTCAACTTTTGGGATTATAATAGTTTGGTTTCGTAAAATTAAATGTTTATCTCTCTTAAACTCAATCTAATTATACAAAAATATAAATTATAAGCAAAAGCGATTATCCTACTGTTTATTCGGGTATGTTCAGCAAAATTAACTGTTTTATTAATTTTTCATAAAATAATAAAAGTTAAACGTTACATGAGTTAATTTTTCATAAAATGCTACTTTAAATTCTAAAAGTTAGTTCAAAGATTATGTTACCGAACACTATAAACAACAATATTTAGTCAAAACGTTAAAAATTACTTAAAAAGCTACTGTGAAACACAACCTTATGTATAAAAACATAAAAGATGACTTTAACATTTGGTAAAATGGAAGATTAAGTGCTAAGAATTTAAAACTTCAATTTTAAGCATAGTATATTATAAGTAGTAAAATTTTTAATTTGTAAAATTATCCAATAATCCACTAACTTATTAGACTGAAGTTAAAATTTCCTAAATTACAATTTTATGCTAATCTTAACTCAGTTGACATTTTTATAATACATAAATAAATATTATTAAATAATTAAAAAAATTTTTTAAATGAACTTTAAAATACTAATCATTTAAAATTTTATATTTTAAGTTGAATATATATTAGAGTTCTTCATTTTAGCCTCTCTAAGAGTCGGGTTCGTATCTCAATCTCAGTGTAATACCGAGTCTTAATAGGGCAATTGTCATTGCTTATTGATGAATTCAGTAATAGATGTTTGTGGGCATTCCAACCTTCCTTACTCATTAGTGTCAATTAGGCGGTTTATGGACATATATATATATATATATATATATATATAATTAAGAGATGTAATCCCTTTCGAATCATAAAATATAAAATTTTTAACCCTTCCAGCAAAATGTATTTCATAGAAATCTAACTTATATTTTCATTTAGTCGTTTATTATTCCAATTAACACGTTGATTACAGTTTGGTAGACTTTTATTGCTGTCTACAGGGGCTTTGGATTAATAGGTTTTAGTATGACATAAGCTATGAAGCAATGTAGATGGCAACTCCCGCGAATGGTAAACTAATCAAGTAAGTAAATCCAATGCAGCAATTATTATAGCTTTGTCAATTGCCACGTGAATAATTGCTTGCTGCTTAAATCTCAAGAAACTTAACAAATTATATTCTCTATTAATCATGACTTTCACTACCCTAATTATTCTTAACTCGTTAAAGCAGTTGTTCTACTTGATCCATCAACATTAATGTTAAGGTTAACTTTGAATTTCTTTCACTAACTTGTTCTTTTTCTTTCATTCATTGAAGTTACTAATTTCTTTAACTGTTATCGATAGAAATTTGGATAGATAAAAGTGAATTACATTTAAAATTAAATTAATCGTATTTTTGCATGTTGTATGGGTTAATACTTATAAATGATTTATTATTAAAGAGTTACATTATGTTTATATTTAAAAATTATTTTATCAATTATTTATTTTATTTCATTTATAGACTATAAACAGTTATATCATTTTATTAATTACTATAGTTTTTTTGCTAAAATAAAAGATTCATAAACATGATAAAAATAATAAAGAAAACTGTAAAAATATATAAATAACTGATTCGAGTTAAGTTTGATTATAAGATAAAAAGAAATAATATATGTATCATTTATTCTTTTTCTTAAAAAAATATTTTTTTTAGTCTTTAATTATTATATAATTTAAAAATAATAAAAGCACTCTGCTCTAACAAATTTAAAATAATAAATTCATCTTCTTAACTAAATTAAAAATAATAAATATAAATATAGGTTTTGCAAATTGAAATAATCTATTCGTAAAAATACATGAATGTGAAAAAGGAAAGAAACTTCATCGGTGAGTGACCATTAAATGTCTTTTGTTCAAAATGTTATTTTTTATTACTATCCAAACAAATGTTGAATTTGAAAAAGAAAATAAAAATTTGTATGACAAATAAAGTAGATGTAATACTCGGATATATAGTACTCAAAAAGGAATTAAAATTTTTTAAAAAATTAAAAGATAATTAAATTATAAAATAATAGATTAATTTACAGTCTGATTATTAATTATTGAAAAAATTGATTAATATTCTACTATTAATGTAAAAAATTTATTAGTTGGATTTATTAATTATTGAAAAAAAGAAACCAAAGAGGTTTTTTATTAATGAAATAAATTTATTATATGGATATTCATTATTGAATAAAGAAAATGAAAAGTTTTGTAATTTAATTTTTTTAAATTAGATAATTAAATAAAAATATTAAAAATTTAATAAATAATAAAATCCCACGATACTAATTAAATTTCATAATATCATACTGCATGAGTAAAGTTGGTTAAGCTTTTATATATTTATATAGAAGATTTTACTTGCAAAGTTAGGATTTGAAAGTAAAATCATATTGGTGGAAGAATTTTATTCGAATATCACATCTTACCGGTGAAAATAAGTGTAAAAATAGAAATGACAAGATAGAAATTAACTATTGTACAAAATCTATAAATTACCTTTTAATTAAGGGGTGAGCAGTATTCACTTCAGATCGAACAAACTCATTTTATTTTGATTCAGTCAGCATTCTAAAAGTTCGGTTACCATTTGGTTTGAATGGTGATAATTGAGTGGTCTTTGATTTTTGGTTCGATCACTTACATAGCTAATTGAAGTGATATGTACAGACAAAATAAATGATTTGGTTCAAAATAAGCAAATCAAACCTAAATCAATCCGGTTTGATTCAGTACCAAACTGATTGTCATGCTTCGTCGGATTCGGTCATTTTGAAATCTATTTGGTCAGATCGAACCGAATTCAGTTTGATACCAACTTGATTTTCATGCTCTGCGGTTCAGATTAGATCATTTTAAAATCTATTTGATCATATTGAATCAAATCAGTTCAGTTCATTCCGCTACTTTTAGTTATAGTATAAAATCTAGAAGTTACCTTGAAATGTCAATACAACAATAGTCAGGCGCCATGCAAGGACAAAGGGCAGCTCATCCCAAAACAAAAATATTAAGGGTAGTTGACTGACTTATTCAGTTCCTAATCTATAGAGTAATAAGCAAGGGCAGTTCTGACATAAAAAAATTAAACTTGCAAAATTAACTCCATAAGTACCCTCCATGGCTCCATCTCTCTTTATCCCCATAGTTAACAAATCTCAGAAATCCTCTCATTATAGTTAATTCACTTCATACCCTCTCACCATCTCCTTTCCAGTTGAACAGAAAAGGATGGAATTGGTCAATTTGAGCAAATTCAGCAACACTCATTCTCTGCAGTTAGTCACTAAATACTTTAGCTCTGTTTTTTACTTCTCTGTTTTATTACTCTGTTCTTCAATATTTCCTTTCATAATCAATTTCATGCAATTCTTTTGCTCTTCCATTGGAAAGAACTATATGTTTCTTCTTTGCAATGGAATTCTTGTTTTTATTGCCAAGTTTTCTGGTCTAATTGGAAATTCTTATCAAGAAACTAGTCCAATCAAGAAAACGGAGGAAAGAATGGTCATTGAAGTTAAAGCAGAGGAAGAAACAGAGGACAAGTCTTTAATTATGGAAAAAGAAGGAAAAAGTTTTCCTTTGATCACACAAGACAGAGAATGTGAGATAATTTCCATTGATGAAGAGGAAAATCAAGAAGGAGAAGAAGAAGTTGAATTGCTAAGTGCAGAAGAATTGAACAAGAAATGTGATGATTTTATAAGGAAGATGAAAGAAGAAATTAAATCCGAAGCTCAAGAACTTATTATGTTGGTTCAGTATTAAAATTAGTAGCTAGAAACTGGAGTTCAGGAGGAAGAAGAAGAAGACTTAATAATTAAGATCCTAATAACTTTGTAGTCTACATAATTTTGATTTTTGTGTACAAATTATCTTGTAATGCAAATTAATTAATTTCTATAGAATTTTGTTGCAATATTGTTAAGTGCATCACAGAGTTATCTGTTGAACTTCTGGAATTCATTCATTTTGACTTGAAACTTAAGGGAATCCCAAAATTCATAGGAATAATTATCACTATCTCCTAGAAAGAAAGGGGCTTTCCTTTTAACTCCTTCAAAATCAAATGGCCACTGAGTGCATAAAAAAAAAAAAGAAGAAAAACCTAATATTTTACCCATCTTTTAAACTTAAACAAAGTTAAAAGTTTATTTCAGTAATAAAAACAAAATGAAACAAGTATTTAAACTTAGGGATCAATGTGAATGTCTAAGTAATTTTTTTTTAACAAGGAGGTATAATCCGTTAACTATTTAACGTAAAAATTTTTTATTCTCACAACAGATGCGCTTTTGAAACTTAAATTTATATTTTCACTCTTCTAGAGAATTGACGTCGGATTATATCGCAATTGATATTTTATAGATTGTCTAGTAAGTTTATCGGCGGATTGTTTATTAAATTTAATTTTTCCTTTAGCGTGGAAAGCAGTGAGCAAGCAAGTACACCACTTGACTTGGAAAGTCTTTGGCAAAGAGAGGTCAATAAAAGATTAAAGTGAATTGATCAATATAGTCTACTCTAATCCCTTTGTTTCACACTACAGATTTCAAACTGGTCTAATTTCTTACATTAATATTATAATATTCATTAAATAAGTGTCTTAAAGATGGGACCATGGCTTACCAAAGGACATATACCTAGTCAATGCCATGTGTCACCTCTTTGATAAGGTTATTTTTGTCGTTCAGTGTAAATTTACATCCTATGATCATCTTCTACCTAGTTAATGAGCTGTATAATCCTTCCTAAGATCTTTAAGATCATGTCTAAGCAATCTTATTAGTTGCCCAAATTTCTATACTAACAAGATCAATAATTTAATTAGATATGTGATCATTTTGATTGGCCAAACAAATCGCTGCCTTATATTTAAAGTCATCTTCCATTTATAATATATGATTAATATATGATTATGTCGTAAAATTACTCTCTTATTTCTTAAATCGTCTTCCATTTGGAACATCTACTAATAATAATTTTAATCCGACAAATAAATTTATTTTAGAATAGATCTAAATTTTAATAAATTCAATATGAAATGGGGCATTTCATTAAAGATAAATCGAGAGTTACTTTGCTAATCCATTAATCCTGATCTAACATGACATTATCAAGTAGAAAATCTGCAAATTAAGAGAAATATGCTGATATATTCAATAGAAGAGAATGCCTGCATAATGAAATGCCCCAACAATTTTACTCCTGAAAATGGGGCAAAAAAGAGAATCAAACACCACCCACTAAATAAACATTAACCCACTTATGAAGCCAACATCTTTTAGTTAAGACAGTTATTCCCATGTCTGAAATTGTAGGAGCAAGATAATGTGATCTTTGGATCTATTCTTCATAAAACATATGATTAAGAAAAGCAAAGAATCTCAATTACCAAGCAAAAAACGACAATGAAACTGACATTCCACCTGTTTAGGTCTCTTTCCAGGGTTACACCCCCAAGCACACGTATATAATTATCAACTTGAAACTCTGAAAAAATGTGGCAGACATGGATTGACACCTGCCTCTCATCAAAATGACCCCACAATTAGATTTGGTCTTCTCTTATAAAACCAAATACAGACAGGAACCTTTCAACTGTTTAATTAACCTTGTCCCCTTTACTGGGCTAATTCAAATTATTTCATGGCTTAATTTAATAAGATATTGTCATTTTACTGTAATGACTGTAGGGTTTGTTGTTGCAGTGATGAGACATGAAAATCAAGTTTAAAGATCATAGTCAAAGTAATTATACTTTCCATGGTGGCATAAAAATGGCTTCAACGTTTTTTAAAAAACAAAAATGATTATGAGATTTTTTTTAAATTTTGGCAATTTTATATAACGCAGTTCACATTTTATTATTCTATTATTGATTCAGTTTCAGCAATACTTAAACATGAAATTGCTAGGTTGATAGGCTGATAATTGTTAATATGAGCTTATTATATAAAATACTATTTCATCCGTTTCCATTTTGTTTGTATGATTTAACAAAACACGCATTTTATTTTATTATTATTAATTTTTCCGCTTTGTGTCGAAGAAAAGAAATAAATTTTGACCTGCCACATCAATACATTCATATTGACTTTCAGGAATCACAAAAATAAAAAAGAAGCATTAGTTGAATTAGCTTCTTGTGAAATATAAAAATGCTCTCGGTCATAAAGAGTATCTCTTATTTATCATACTGCAAATTACTGATAAAAATCTTACAGCCTGCTATGTAGATACTATATAATTAATTCACAAAGCAAATTAGAGGTGACAAATAACTGGGATTGATCATTTTCAGCATGACCAAGAAAGTATATCATAAACCAGATCACCTTCATACTGATTCAGAACATTAGAAGATAAAAACAGTCTTTCTGAATCAAACGAGTGCATCTTTCCACTTGTATTCATTTCCAATCTATCTTGAAAGGGGATGTATCTAAAAATTGCATCTTACATCTTACATCTTATATCTTACACCAGTAAGTCATAAAGATTTCCCATATATTTTTAAGCATTTAGTAACTATGCAAATTAAGGACACCAAAAGGGGTAAATAAATTACCAGCTCCGAATTCTAGGACGTTTGTGGAGAAAAACCAAAAATTTGTATTTCACCACCTCTATTTTGAAAGTGCAAAATTATTGATGTACATAACTAAGCTTTTCTTTTTGTACCTTTGACAAATCAGCATTTCTTCTTCCAGTTATCCTGAACTCTTTAAATTAACAGGAATCGACAGCATATACCCTCCGTTTATCATATCACCAAAGCTAAGATTCACTTATATTGTTATTGGCCATATTCAAAGAGAATTCTTCCATCAGAGGCGGCATAGTCCTAACGTGGTCAACAAGCCCAGAAAGTTCTCGATGAACATAAGAAAAACGTTCTCTGGATACTAATGATTCTGTCAGTAGAGTCGCAGCGAGAGAATGAAAGGCTTCAGCACACTCATCACTGTTGCTTTGAGCATTTTGATCGTCCATGGGTAACAAAGAATGATCCTGTCGCCAACGAAGAAGGAAGTATTTTTCTGGGAGCTGAAAGTAATTCTTGACTGAAAGTACCCTAAGAGAATGCCTACATAATATTCCAGAACGTTCAAATTCCTTGCATGAACAATGAATCTGTTCTTCTGCTGGCATCCAATATACAAGATATTCCCCATCCATTTTCTTGTAGTGACGCAAAAGGTATGATCCATCTGCCATTTCTTGGATTCCATACTGCATGGACAAAATAATTTCCTGCTGTAAGACATTAAAGGCATAAGGTGTGAGAACACTCCGTGCGTGTTCTTCAATAGGCATGCAGGTCTTGATATGCATATACTGCATCACGTCTCTGTTTTGATTTCCAAAATTGGCTGAAATACCGACCTAAGAGATCCACAAACAAAATTCAAAATGCAGCTAATCAAATAGCAAAAAATTAATCAAGTTGTCAAGTGACCAACATACCTGCTCAAAGAATACTTGTAAACATGTTTGACCACTCAATACTCTTTTTAAGAATGAATCTAAAGTTCGTGAAAACTCAGCTGTCATCGTGCGAGCCAGAAAGAAACTTCTGATATAGGAAATTGACCAGGATCCTCGACATGAAAAGAGTAAAGCTATATGCTTATCTGAAGCAAGTCCGAATCTAGCAATCAAGAGATTCCACTGGTGCTCAAAGTCTTCCACACTTTCAAGGTGATACAACATATCAAACTCAGCTTTGAAATCTTCATACTGTGAGCCAAGAGTCAAAGAGAACCAGCTGGATAATTTGGACAGAATGTGCCATATCCATACAATATGTTGAGTGTTCGCCAACTCCCTTCCTATAGCGTCCCTAAGACCTGCATCTATATCTGTTATAATTGTCTGTGGATGTCTTCCTCGCATAAAGCGAACAAAACTCTGTTCAAAAAGAAAAACATAATAAAAAGACATGAAGATAGTCACAAACTGTTCACAAGAATACAGTCCACAAACCTGTAAAGCCCATGCAAATGAATGAGAACTTTCATCTTGCAATAATACACATCCAAATAAAATTGCCTTCCCATGATTATCCATGCCGAACAACACTCCTAGGATCAAACCATATGTGATAGAACGATATGTGGTGTCAAAAACAACTACATCACCATAAACTGTATATGCACGAACAGAGTCCCCAAATGACCATGCAATATTTTCAACCTTTTCATTTTCATCTGTTGTATAATCATATGCAAAATCTGCATCCCTCTCTACCATAGCCTTGCAAGCCTCAAGGAGTTCCAATGTATCGTTCTCCCTCTTTTCGGTGAGCATAGCATCATTTTCTTGGACTGTCTTCTTACAAGTCCGAACAAAATTTCTAACATCCTTCTCTATGAAGGGAAGTTGTCCAGGTTGAACACCCTTTTCTATCTCCAACACCTTCACTATTCGATTAACAGGAAAACCTGCTTTGGATAGCAAAAGAATTCGCTCTTGATCAGCCTCCTGTATTTTCCGATATGCAGGTAGCAAGCGCACTTGGTCATCTTCCAACAATTCATGATTATGAACATTGCTAAACTGTGACACATACCACTGAGCAACACCATCAACAATTTCCTTCGTGAGATACAATTTTGCATCGCATCCACATCGAACTGACTTCCGATCCCGGGGATGCTCCACATTGGCCTTTTTTCTTGGTTGATTAAATCCAGAGCGGTAACAAACAAAATCTCGCCTGTAAATCCCTAAATTTTGGCTTTCAGTTGACCGAGCTTTCCTGATTGAAAATCCATTCTTCCGAGCAAAATTGCTGTAGTATTCAAAAGCGTCATCATCAGTTTTGAAAATTTGACCTACATACGGTGTGAAGACAACGTCCGTTGATGATGATGTTGATGGTGTCTCATTCTTTACAAGTTGAGAGCTCACTGGTGTCTGGTCATCTCCTTCATACTTAATATAGCATTTCCAATCTCCACATGGACACTGTTGGCGTCGAATCCATATATTATTCGACGGCTTCATAGCCATTGTCAGCAAAGATATTCCTAATTTCCAGACCCTCGTGCACTCTATGCTTTCTGTCAAAATGCAGAACAAGAATTAAAAAGAACAATTAAACAATAAAAAAAGACCCCCAATTGAGCCAAAGTAGGTTTAATTGCCAAGGATATAAAAAGGAAAAGGAAAGCAATCAATGAATCTTTATAATAGTAGTCTAGCTCTTTGTAGGACATAAACTTATTACTTGAACATCTCTGTATGTGTGTGTCTATGCGCCCTATTTGTTGCACACTCAGCAACCCAAAAAGTAGATATATGTTTGAAAATTTTTTCACTTTTTCCTTCCTCAAAATTTCCAGCCACTGGACAAAATTAAACTTTGGCAAAGATGGTGAAAGCAAAGAGGGAAGGAGAGAAAGTTTGCTGGCCATAGAATTCAGTACATAACTTTTTAATATATTATTAATCGTTACAAAAGAGAGAGAGGGTAAAACCTGTAACAAAACTGCATAACACATAATTCAGTAGTTCACAGCTCAAGACGTAGGGGAAAAGAAAAAGACGTTGGGTTGCAAATGTAAACATTCCCAGCTGATGTAATCTTATGCAGTTATGCCTAAAGTTGCAGTTGATGTAAAATTGGATTATTATGATATCACTGAGTAGCCACAGCACAACAAATTATCACAAAAAGAAAAAAAAAAAAAAAGAAAAAGGATCCAATTCAAAAAAAAAAAAAAAAAAAATTGAAGCACACAACAAGAAACGGAATAAAAAATAAAAAATTTAGGTAAATTAACTATTCAAGTTGACACAAAGAAAGCCTACCAATAGAGAAAACATAAATTAAGCTAAATAATGAACACATACCAAAATTCCAAAGCAGAAAGTGAAAATTCAAGTAAAGTATAGAAAAACCAATTCCACATAAGAAATTGAAAACCATGGAAACTGAATAAAAACCCTAAATTATGCTTTAGGCAAGGAAACCTTTTAATAGCTAAACAATGGCAAAAATGGCACACAACAGCAAATTAAAAAATAACAATTGCAAAGAGAAAACCCAAAAGACTGATTCTAATTTCTCAGCCATTAACAATGTGGTAATGCCAAAACCGCCTGCAAATGATGGGTTTTCAGTTTAGATAACAGGGAAGAAATAAATTAGGGAAAAAATTACTAAAACTACTACTTAAATACCCAAAATTAAGACTGATAACTGATAAATGAAAGAATTAGAAGTTGGAAAAAACAAGCTTATTGATTATAGATTACGTACCTGCAATAGAAATGTATTACAGAGAAAGAATAAACAATCAGAATAACAATAAGCCCCTTGAAAAGCTGAGAACTTTTTCTTAAGAGAAGTTCTTCACGTCCTCTCTGTTCTTTGTTTACGCTTCGTTTTGGGTTTTGCCAGTGTTTTTCTTTGTGAGAGAAAGTATCTAGCAAAAGTCAAATGGAGGCCCAATGGGCAATGTCAGGTCTATAGCTCCAGTAAGTTTAGCTCTAATTGCCACGTAACTCCATATATATAAAGATTTATGTGGGATCCACTGATGACGTGGCTAGGACTCTACTTTCCTTTTAGAAGGGTTTATGGTTCGGTTTGGTTTGATTCCGTTTAAGAATTTTAAAAAATCAAACTATTAATCACAATTAGTATAAATGCGATTCGACTGTTTGAGGGCTTTTTGAAAAATAATCATTGTTATAAGAAGAAAATAATGAAAAACAACTTCAGTGTTATATATATAAATTTTTGAGTGTTTTTTTTTTTTTGTTATATATAAATTATTTTCTCACCAAAACTCATATTTTGAGTTGAAATTCTATTGATAATGGAACAAATTTCTATTTATGAAGAAAACCATTGATTAGGACAATCATACATTTAAAACAATTTAACATTACTCTGGCTTATTCATAAACAGTCATAGTTATAGGATGGATGCCTGACCTTCTTCCAAGAATATATATTACTGTCAAAAGAATAATCTGTACAAGTATCTCCTGAAATGGCAAGTCAATTATATTCATAATTGCATGAACAGTTGTAATAATTAAAAAGCTAAAACCTATGAATTTAACGCTATTTGATAGCCAACAACATGCTTCTGAAGTTGCCAATTGCCATTCCCAAGGGCTAAAGAACAAACTGCAGAAAATACAATGAACACTATCACTGTAAACTTCAATTCGTCTTGAAAGACTATGCCAATGGTTTAGACCCAATGTCAGCAAATCCCTCTTCCACTTCTGCAGCTAATAATTGATTATCCTCATCCTCATTGTCAAATGCAGTTACGCTCATAAACTTCTGACAATTTTGTTTTTGTTTGGATATGCTTACCCCATACCAGATATTCCACTTCACAGATTGGCACGCCTCGCCTCGCCTCGTCTTGCCTCGCCAACGCCGCATCTTCATAAAGCTGTATGTAGTTTGTTGTCATCATTCGATCAATGGATAAAACTGTTCAATACAGGCAGCAACTCTTCTGCAGCTTGACAAAAGAACAGGGCATGACGTGAAGCTGCGCAACACGATTTCCAGTAGCATGCAGCTCTGAAGCAAAAGCTGGTTTTTAATGCTGAGCTATTTCATTATTACTTAGATGGTAGAGAACCAACTTTGTGAAGCTGACAGCAGAAATTATTTTTCTCCTTTACTCATGAAGCCATTATGTCTGGTTAGCCAATGGAAGTTCTATTAAGATAATGAAAGATGACTGTTCTGTTTCTCTGAGATACTGCACGGTTCCATTCATAATCTTTACAAGCTTCTGGCTGATGTATAAGCCAAGTCCTTCTCTTGAAACACCCTGGTTATGGTGAAACATCTCTTGGATTAAATGTTCTGGAATCCCAGGGGCTGGATGTGAGATACTGCCACATCAAACAAACCAACAATCAAATTCAAAAAATTTGATTCATTTATTCTTTTATTTATTTTCAAGGAATGTTAAAACATAATCTATCATCATTTTCTTTCTTGTCACTAGCATTTGAGGGCATAGGTTCAAAACTTAGAAAATAATTCAACAAATAACTTGAAATTGGATATAAAAGAGAGTTTAATACTCCATCAATATAAAGAAAGGATAATTACTTAAATTTCAGATGCTAAAAAAAGTCTGGGAAGAAATATGATGTGGTTTATGGTATGATAATACAACCATTATTACGAAGAACTAGGGTTCTCAACTTAAGACTGACATCTGAATGATCTTAAGTAAGAAATCCTTGCAAATATTAATTGCTACACAATTATAAGTTACATCGTGATTCTAATTGAGGAAGGGACCAATTCCGAATAGCAAATTCTAAAGCGTGTTGATTCCCGCTCTCACTACATTCCCAGACTCCCCAAATTTGCAAAGAATCAAATGAGGAAAGCATAATGAATAATTTAAATGATACTCACCAAAATTCGAGATGAACAAGGTGAATATTTGTCCCTATGCGTTCCTTTCTTGGAATTACCCTGAATGCAATTGATGATCCCTCAAATGCAGGGGTAAAGAGGAGTGTGTTTGTTAAAAGATCTGAAAGGACTTGCTGAAGCCTCAAGTTATCTCCATACAAGTTCATAGATGATAGTTCTGCCGGTAAATCACGAATAATCTCCACCTGCTGCTGCTGGCATAGCATCATTGCTTGTTTTATGACGACTTCCAGAGTTTCACCAAGGTTAAATTCTTCGGAGTTCAATTCCATATAGCTGCAATTTGGCATCACAATTATCAAGTTGTTCAAAAAATTAAGGTGGAAAGATACCAACAACACAAGATATTTAGAATTGGTTTGTTAATCTAACTTGACGCTCACTACAACAGTTACAGACAAAATTCCAATGTAAGAATTCATACCATTCCTCAATACTCTCAATATCAGTGTCATTTACAATCTTGTTTAACTGTTCTTGACACAAAATGCTCATTTTCAGAAGCTGTTTTTGTTCTTTGCTTAAGTCTGAAGTCCCCATTAGATTCTGCATTAGCATAATTCCATTTAGAGGTTTCCTTACTTCTTGGCGAATATATTCCAATTTATTAAGGCTACTGGCTGCAGCCTGTTCTGATATTCTCTGCACCTGTAGAGCATATTGAAGTTCTGGACTAGCCACATGCAAAAAGAACAGAACCCCAGTGATCCTTCCCTCTGTATCAGTTCTTTTGCTTGCAGATACTAAAGCTTCAACATATTTACCCTGCTGATCAAAGAATCCAAATAACAACTTATCTGCATCTTGACCTGCCATTACTCCATTTAGTAATATCCTGAGTTTGGTTAAAGTATCATTACCTTTAACCCGACAGCCAAAACTGTTGACTGTGAACACTTCCCCAAGAAGCATTCGGCCAACAGCTTCCTCCCTCTTCAAACCAGACAAATTTTGCATTGCATAATTCCACTCCAAGCATTGACCATTCTCATCAGTCATAAAAATTGGAGGAATAAGGGCAGTTGGACTCCGTAAAATTCCAACATAATCACCCTGCATACGAGTATATTTCTCCATAACTATTTTTTCCTGTGTAAGGTCTTGAGCAATAAAGCAAATTCCTACCACATTTCCCCTTACATCTCGACTGCAACATGCATTAACTACCAAATGTACAGGACCACAGGTTTCCTGAGAAGCAAAGGTCTTAAATTTGATTTCAATGCTCTTCTCTTCCATACCTGCAATATATTATTAAAAAATCATAATAAGGAAATTCATGACAGGTTAAAAGAACAAGAAGATAATAGAAAGTATGTCCCAGTGCATGAGGCTTCCGACATTGCAAGGAGGAGACATTACAAGATAAATTTTAACTGTTTCCTTTCTCCTTTTTCTTTTCACAGGTTGAGTGATTAGCGGTGGAAGGGAAAGAAGCAACTAGAAAGGATAGGAGGAGCTCAATCATTAAGTTTACTAGAAAGCATGAAAAATATAGAGTAGTGATGATTGATTAAAATTATTACCTCTCTAGTTTCTTTTGAACAGCTGAACAGTGTGACAGATATTATAAATAATTTTTGTGCTAGTTAAGAAGGGAATATATGTATCATAGTTCAATAGAAGGTCCAAGTAACCTTGATAACTGAATGACATAGCACTTCATGCAATTAGAAAAGTGGGTCCATAAGTGGAACCTGAACTAAATACCTTTTACATTCAGCTGAGATTCATTAATGCCAAAGTAGACATCCCATGCCAGACAACACAAAAAATAAGCACTCTACATCTAAATTTATGCATAAATCCACTTCATCATAACATTCTAATCTTCAATATGACTCCACAAGTAAGAACCATCCAATTAGAATCAGATATAAGGAATATATGCAAATGTAAGCAATATACTTTGGTAAAAGTTACATGTACAATGTCACAAACATTTAGCAAATTTGCATGATTTGTCTTATATAAATCATAAGCTGTCCAAGATAAGTTGTAGAATCACCTTTCAAAGCTGCCGATAGCATTCTTGTAATTAAATTGACAGAATCACCCTCGACAAGATCAACTAAGGGGGTGCCAATAGCTTGGTCAACAGACAGACCGGTAAGTTCAGTCGCTTTGGAATTCCACCCATTTATATTACCCAAGACATCTACAGCCATGATGGGAACAGCAGCTGTCTCAATAACACGAACCATTTCATTTGTGAATATGTGTAATTCATCCACCCTTTGTATTCTGTCATCAACTGATGTAACATCCACAATCATTTTGGAATCATCTACAGCCTCATTTTCTAAGGTTCCTCGCAATATTAGCTGTAAAGAATGGATGGCATCCATTTCAACATCTTCCCAAGGCAAGGATCTCCATTTGACTACCTCCAGAAAAGCCTTGAATGATGATCTAGGGTGCATCTTTTTTGCATCATCCTTGGCTTCAGGATCATGCTTTGCACCACCCCACTTGATCTCTTTAGCAGTATGGGACCTAAACCAAAAAAGGAAATCTTTTGAAGTGATCCTAATAGCAGCAATACCACAAATTACATCACCAAGAATTGATGCACCTGGATAACCAGCTTCCATAAGGCTGTCAGTACTTAAGCCTGTACTTTCACTGTGGTACTCAAGAAGCCATTCAGCTATATCTCTTATCTGTGCCTCTGTGGGGGTAGCACCAAGCAACCAAAATTTTTTCTTGAAGTAAAGTGCAGCACCATCACACTTGACAAGATCCATGACATTAGGAGTTTGAGTAACAATTGCCACAGGATCATCCCTTAGGAGCATGTCAGAAAGTAAAGTTTGAGTTTGCAAGACATGCTTTTCCCTCATTTGAGCTGCCAACTTCATTTCCTTGTTGATCTGAACACCAAAGACTTGGATCAAGAACTCACAAGCATACCTCAAAGGAAAAGGAACAAACCTGGGACTAGTGTGATGGCAAACCACCAAACCCCACAGTTTTTTTTCCCTTTTGCTGATCAGTTTCCATCTCATCATCATCCTCATTAATTGTCACTGACATCACAAGAGATGCAATTGAGCCCATATTTTTCATGTATTGTGCATGACAACCATGAGGAGATCTCAACGTGGATCCACAAAGACTTAATGGTTGAGCCAAGCTCTGGTTTTGAATTACTTTTACTGGGGGGGCCAAACAATCACAAATCATCCGAATCTTGTTTTCCATGAAGAGGAATCTTGAAGCTTGTGGTATATCAGTAGCTGGAAAATGCATACCAAGATAAGGCTCCAAATCAGGTCTACGGCACTCTGCAACAACTTCCCCATGCTCATCTTCATGAAATTTATAAACCATCACCCGGTCATAACCTGTCAAATCACTAACTTCCTTAACCAAAACATCATGAAGTAGTGACATATTCCCACTGGGCAAAGACTGTAACCTTGAGATGGCTTTGGCAGCAAGTTTATATGATTTCAGTGCCCCTGCAGCTGTGATTGGCACGTCAGCTGGATTAACTGGTTCTAAATCTATAACCAATCCCGCATCAATTCTATGCAATATTGCGTAAAAGGGCTTGCCAGAGGTTTTACAATGGACCAATATAGGATTAAGAAGATTAACATCTGGAAAATTAGCTGCTTTCTGCAACGCTGCTGAACCTGGAGATCGGAAAAGTGTTAGCACATTAGTTCCAAAAGTTAAAGCTTCTTGCTGCTCGATGCTTGGAACAGCATGTGGTGCCAAGTCCAACATCTCTGGGGCATTTTCACTATAAGCAAGAACCTTTAAATTTTTCTCATCAACAGCAATCATGGAACCAAATGGTTGAACAAGTCCTCCTCTCTGCATCTTTTGGAGGTAAGCCAATACAGTGTCAGAAGGAACATTGCTAGTTGAACTTGAAATGTTGAAATCAATTGATGTAGAGTAATCAAACCGAGAGTCTTCAAAGTCCGCATGGAATTTAGCATCGATTGGTGTCTGTGCTACCACACGAGCAATTTCCCTTGATCGAGCAGAACTGCTCCTTGCACTATTAGCACTAGTATTATTGTTTGTTGATTTCGATAACATCTCTCAAAACCTTGTTTCTTTTCAACTCTTCCGTTGCTCTAGTAGCTCGTTCTATAATAAGCAACTTACACCCTCCAAAAATTAAACCCTCAAATCTGTGCTTAAAACACAAAAAGTTCACTAGAACAAACCAAAATCACTTAAATCTTCCACAAACTTATTGTCTAGTCTTTGCCGCCTCGAATCTACTGATCCAAGGATCATTATGAAAGTAAGAAAGAGAAACCCACCAACAATTCCCATGAAACCCATAAAAGGGTGGACAAGAAAAAGAAGGTAATAAAAGAATCCAAGTAGTGCCCACTATTTTATTCTCAACCAAAAAGCCATAAAGAAAAAAACAAAGGTATACCAGCAAATAGGATTTCTCAGGTATATCTCTACATAGTCAGTTCAGCTTATCCAAAAACAAAAACCCCAGATAAACAAACCCTTAAAAG
The DNA here is from genome assembly GCF_041381405.1 of Jatropha curcas. Taxonomy (NCBI): domain Eukaryota; kingdom Viridiplantae; phylum Streptophyta; class Magnoliopsida; order Malpighiales; family Euphorbiaceae; genus Jatropha; species Jatropha curcas. Next base: position 2,093 of record NW_028322508.1, on the reverse strand, counting down.
TGCAAAAATTCATTAGTAGATAAATTAGGAAAACCCTCAGCAAAACATTATACAAAATCCCTATACTACCGAAAGTAAGTTCAATTTACCAAAAATTCAAACTTTTCAGTTCAAACCAATAAATCCACTTCAATTCAATATTAAGAAAACACACATAATTTCGAAGAAATGTAAAATTATACTACATATATAAATAGATAGAATATTGTCGGCCTGACTATAAAATTTGTAGGCATGCTCAGCTGCGCGTGAATCCGACCCATTTTTCTAATCCCAATTCTTCTGGATTACGATAAATCAAGATTCAAGAAGCTACTTGCCTGTTTTCAAAAAAGTACTTGCCTTTTTCTTTATCCCTCTTTATATTTTTCGGACGTCAAGTCGTTTGTCTGGTTTTGTCCGCTACACTTCGATTTCGAGCTATAAGGAACACTGGTGGATCAATGTTTGATTGCTTCGGGAAACTGACAATTGCATCAAGGGATTTGCTACATTGCCTGCAAGAAAACTTAAGTTATGTCTTGCTACAGGATTATAAAATAAAAAATTATATATATATATATATATATATATATATATATATATATATATGTATATATATTTTACTATTATATTATCTATATCTATCTGTATTATATATAAACGTCGGAATAGGGCGAATAATAAGATTTTTGATATCGTCCTCAATAAAATTTAGAATATCTTAAAATAGCCTTAGTGGTAGTCAATTCGAAAATTACATTTTTATATTAATGAGTGTTTAGATGAGTGGTTCGATATTTTTTTCTCTTAGGTGAAGTCGAAGGTTCCATCCTCGTGGATGGAGCAAATATTCATTGTAAGCACTTTATCCTTTCTTGGTCGACAAGACGAAAAAAAGAAAAAAAAGTATGCTCTTCTTTTTTTTTTTTATGGTTATAGAAAAAATTGTGGGTTATTTGGAGAGAATGTAACGTTTCTTTTATGTAATTTTTTTATTACTTAATTAACTTATTTATTTATTTATTTTATTTTAAATTTGCAACTTAAAACAATAGAAAAATAAAATATTTGAATAAACTCATTAATGTTGGATCCTAGCATGATTTGTGTTGTACTTTTCATTTATTGATTTGGCTTTTTTTTTTGTCCATCAAAATCAAATTTAATTAAATTATAGCATTTCCAGAGTTATTTTTGAAATTGAAATTGATAATTTTTTTAATATAATTTATTTCTTGTTATACGTTGAGTTCTTAAAAGAATTTGATTCTTAATAAAAATTTGTTATTTTTATTTTCTTTTTGTTATTGAATTAATTTGTAACCACTATCATTTTAATTTAGTAAGAGATTTATATCTCTCTTGCAATAAATAGATGACCTCCTAATTAAACATTTTTAATTTTCTTGATATTTTTTTCTTTTATATTCCTAAATATATTTTACTTGAAAGAAAATGGTGTTTATGAAATTGAAAAAATTAGAACTATATATTTTTGTTTTGGGTCATTTTTTGGGTTTGAAGAGTTTGTGTGTATGTTCATATATTCCTTTCTCTAATGCACTGAGTAAGTAATACTATGACTATAGCCAAAATGATTACTATTATTAATTCAGATCATCTTCTCATTTCTTTTTTTACCTACCAGTAAAAAAAAATTATTATTATTTTTCATTATAGCTGTATATAGATATTGATTTAGGATTGAGTGATAAATTGATTTTCTTTTTGAGCATCTATCAGAGTTTTAAGAATCTATATTTATAAATTAGGAACTGAATGATTATGTATAAGAATTGGATTAAACTTTATTTTGAGACCATTTCATTATATAAAAATAGAATTAAATACATGAGAAATAATATTACAAGTAGCTTACATGGCAAAATCTAATACAATTAACCAATTGTATTTATTGTAATCTAAATAAATTTATGCTTTAATATTATATAGATAAAAAATTAGAAGAGTGTAAAAAATGAAAATATAACGAGCATTGTCAATGTGCAACACACGTCATAAAAAAACTAGTACTATATTTAAAAGTGAAAATGAGGGGAAAATAATGGGATTACCTATATAATCCTTAATAAAATTTAAAATGTTTTAAA
>NW_028322507.1:0-29001 GCF_041381405.1 Jatropha curcas | reverse complement strand
TGCTGATTTTAGTTATTTTATAAATGTTGTGGAATAAATGGAAGCGTGCATGAAATTGTTTATATTATGAAACTACAAGGGAAAACTTAAGCAGATCAGGTTTACAAATAGGTATACACCCGGCTGTTTAGAAATGGTCAGAACTGCTTCAGTTGATAAAAATGGATTGAAGAAAGGCGCGTGGAGTCGAGAAGAAGATGATAAGTTGAGAGCTTATATTATGAAACGTGGCCACTGTAACTGGCGTGAACTACCCAAATTTGCTGGTAATGGAACTTGCCTTTGTCTCTTAGTAAGAATTTTTTGTCTATATATACACACACATACACCGTCTACATCCATAGGAACTCTGAGATCACCACAAGGATGCGTTCAGCATCCAGAAGTCGCAGACTAGAACCTTGCTTTTTTCAGTGTGGTTGAGTTTTAAACCCTAGCCAAAGACAAGGGGGAAAACGAGACAAAGGAAATTTTTGACAGAATTAATATAACCACCTAGCTATAGGTTCTCATCTTTAGTTTGTGTCTAAACTATTTGTACGTTACAGCATTAATTATTGAAAATTCTAGCTGAATAAATTATCTAGGGTTTCCACCTCATTTCATTGTTCCAGTGCCTTGGCTTAGATTAGATGAAGTAAATAAAATAGGGTGCAAATACTTCATGTTAAAACTTTTTAAATTAATTTTGCTGTCTTTGGCAGGTCTATCGAGATGTGGCAAGAGTTGTAGATTACGGTGGGTAAACTATCTGCGGCCGGGTGTAAAACATGGAAACTTCTCCGAAGAAGAGGAGAATTTGATCATTCAACTGCATCAAGAACTTGGAAATAAGTATGAAGGAAATGTTATGAAGATTTCCACATAATTAGTCACTTCTTTAATTCATATATAACTTTTAATTGACAGGTTGCATTTTCCATGGAATTTATAATCTAACTGCTTACTTATATAAGAAATATTGACTAGAAAATATGAATCTTGCATATTAGTTATTAATACCACTAATTGCCACGAAATTCCATGCTCTTACTTTTTTTTATTGGCTTATTGAGTCCTATAACGTTTTGATCTTGCAACGTGACCGTCCTGAAAAGAATCCAATATTTCTGAGTGAAAGATTATTGGTAAAATAACACCCATTTCCTATGTGTGCAGATGGTCAAGAATTGCAATGAAATTGCCAGGAAGAACAGATAACGAAATTAAAAACCACTGGCACACTCGCTTAAAGAAGCTTTTACTCGAGCAAACCCAGGTAGCAACTGAACAGGTGAAAGAGCAATCTAGTGAAATCCCACCAAGCCAAAACATTGAAGCTGAAAGCGTTGATATTGCCGTTACTCCATCTCTTCCAATAATATTGGAGAGCTCTCCTTTGTCCAATGAAATTTCTGATTATTCTTCTGTGCAAACTAGCTCGAATTGTGTTGCAGAAGATGCACATAGTTTCACGTCAATGATGGGAATATTTGAAGAAACAGGTGAAGATTTCTGGACTGCGCCGTTTGTAGAAGACCACATCTACAATCAAGATTTCTATGCTTCATCTTACTCTTTATACTATGATGACAATATGGATTTCATTCACCAAGTGATGCAAGAACTGCCGGATAATAATTAGTTATTTTAGGTTGTATGTCATGGTTGTAAATATGGATATTACGTAGAAATAAACGAGTGATTGTGTGTACGTGTAATATATAGATATGTGGCTCTAAATCAAAAGCCGGCAACTCTTACTCGATGTACTGATTATGCAAGCGATATTTTATACATGCAATGGAAAGAAACTGTTTCCCACATGCTATTAACCCATGCATGTTGGCTTTGCTAATGCAATTTTAGGGGATCAACTCTCTTCTAGGGATGGCAAAATCAAACCGGACCCGATAGGTATGCACCCAACTCCAACCTAGTTAAACCCGAATTTTAGGTTTTGACTGAGTTTGGACAGGGCATGGGTAAAATCCAAAAGTTTTATTTCGGGTATGGGTGGGATATAGATTTTGCTATTCTAAACTCGAACTTGTACCTATACCCAAAATTTAAATCTCAGAGATTTAAACGTTTATTATTTTTTAAAATTATAATATGAAATTTTTAATAAATTGGGTTACTTGTAATAAATTATCTATGTAAATTATAATTTTACTTTTCATTTAATGTAGTGTAGTACAAAATAATTTCACTCTAGTTTGCATACATTATTTGAATTGGTCAAATTTTTAAAATTTAGATTTTAAAATTTAAAATTTAATTTCTAATATTTAATTTAAACTTTAATTTCAAATAATGGAGAAAAATCATAATGAAAATAGTGATTTGGAGTGTTCATATAATAATATTTTACGTTTAATAATTTTATTATATGAGCTTTTTAGTTATTCTATTAATTAGTTTTTGTTATAATTATACTTGGAGAGTCTGTTATTATTATATTTGAATGAAGTATTATGATAAGAAAAACAACTTTAGAGATAAAATTTTAGTTTACAATTATTCGAACATTTATTTATATGTTAATTTATTTTCACATTTATTATGTATTAAATAATTCATTTGGACAAATACTTTAATTTTTTTAATTCAATATAATTTAATTTTTAAAAATACAAGTCTATAGATAAATGAGTATCCATGGATAATGAATATCCATGTGTACCCATAGATAATGGATACTCATGGGTATATCCAAACCCATTTGGTTTGGGGATGGGTATAAAATTCCCTACCCAATAGGGTATTGAATAAGGTATGGGTATTGAGAATGGAATTGGGTTTAGGTAAGGGTATTACTCTATCGGACCCAAACCCTACTTATTGTCGTCCCTAATCACCTCCAACCAGTCTATGGGTTTAACCATAGACTAATAATTTTTTACCATGCGTATTGTTTACCATTCACTTGAAAAAGAATGAAGGGGAAACAATTTTTGAAAAATCTCTATTTTCATTGTTTTGGTCTATGGGTGAGACTGTAGAATGGATCTAGATAGGTCTAATCTCAATGATATTCTTCAACTTGAAAATTTAAATATTCATTTTTCAAAATTTTGGTGTAAATCACTCAGCTTATTATCTACTAAAAATAAACATATTCAAACTCGTTCAAGCCTAATAAATTAAGTTGTAGAATAATGTATAGGAAAATATTTTTCATAATTTTCCATTGTTTGAGCATTCAAGAAAATAAGTCAACGGAATAAAGACATTAAGGGGACAATCGCGGTCGGTGGCTAAGATTGCTTTTCTCTAGAAATAATATGTACTTTCCTTTTGATCTTTCCTTAAAAACTGGCCTTGGAATTTTCCTTTCACGTGTTCTTGCTTTAAGAAGGCCCCCAAGTCGTAGTTCAAACAATACAGCGGTCACGTGTTTTTCTTTGCTAAATTTACCAACATAAAGAAATACTCCTTCCTTAGCTAAATACTTGTGGCATTTGGATATTCCACATTCCTTAATAAAATTGTTAAATTTATTTAAATTATGATAAATTATTCAGTAAATTAATTATACATTGGTCATATAAAAAGAATAACAATGAAAAAAATAATTTATTATTTGTTAAATTCACAAATGTGATAAGTATTTGGAGTATAATACTTTCTGAAATATGATAAGTATTTGAAAATGGAGAGAGTAATATATTTGAATTAAACTTCCCTAGACCTGATCTATAGGACCACTCATGAACCAAATTAATGAAATTAGAGTTTTTTTAATATTATTCTTATTTTATCTCTTTTTTCTTATAGTAAAATATAACCTCATTTTAATAAAAATTTAATTTTCATTGATTTGATCGGTATGAGTATAGATCCAGTCTAGAATTAATTATGGATTAATTTTTAAAAAGTTTTAATGTAGCAACAACTCGCTTAGAGCTCTTTTTACTAAAAAAATTTTAAAAAGATTATTTTTATGCGTTATATAAAATTAACTCTTCTGATCTAACAAATAAATATATGGAGATGAAAATATTTATTTTTTATGCTATAATTAAAATAAAATTTTAATTAGAAATCATGTTATGCAGTTAGTAAGGATGTGAACATCCCTTGTGTTATTAATCAACATTTAACTTCATTCAAAAACACTGCAAGAATGAAATTTATTAGAAATGGTTGATATGAGTTTGAGAGATGTGATCCTGTTGAACTGATAAAAGAAATCCAAACTAAGAAATTAAATTAATTATATAAGCTTTTGAAAAAGGAAATTTAGTACGATACTTTTTCAAAATTAAAATTATCATTTATTTATCGGGTAACTGATGGTAGTTGAATAGGGCCACCACTAATATAAATTCAATCTGTGGTCATCAATTGTAGTCAAAGTCGTAATGGACATGTGAAAGTGTTGATGTAAAGTGGTGTTCGATGTAAGATGAAGGTTCATGCAGTTTTGGGCCTTCCTCAATGTGAGACATGGCCTTCTAAGGCCAAAAAAAAAAAAAAAAATTAATTTTCAAAATAAAAAAAAATAAAAAGTTTTAAAAATAAAGATAATGTCATTTTTGCTAAAAAAACAAATCAATAATTCTCCATCTAAGCCTAATGAATCCATGTCACATCCCAACACACAAGGCTTCAACCAAGCAACAAAACGAAGAGATAAAAAAAAAAAAAAAAAAAAATCCAAGTAACAAAATAAAAATAAATAAATAAAAACAAAAACAAACAAAAAAAACTAACAAACAAACCAACAAGAAAGAGATATTTAGGTATTGTTTGGTTTTGCTTAAGTTTTTTGTTTTCATTTTTTTCCTTAAAAATAAATAAAATTTATTTATTTAAATTTGTTTACTTTTTTTTCTTCACTTCTTAGAAAACTGTTTTTAAAACAAAAAACTAAATTTTATGAAATAATAAATAGTCATTTATGTAATTTTGTTCTTTGTTTTTAATCTTACTTTTTTCTTTTTTCATTTGTTATAAGATTTATCCTGATAAAGTAGTTATAATAATAATAATAATAATAATAATAATAATAATAATATTATTATTATTATTATTATTATTATTATTATTATTTTCTCTATCTATATACATCTAATGTGATTTATTTATCTATAATATACAAGTGTTAGTTTTTTTTTTTTTTGAAAGGATATAAATGTTAGTTTTATTTCGATTAAAATTCCCTTATCTCTTCTCCATTTATATAAATTTAGTGTTATTATTTATTTGGATATTATATTTTTATTCAATTGATGGTATATATAATAATCTATAGTTAATATAATTTAAATTAAAAAATTAAAGTGCAAAATATTTTTAATTATTTTGTTTTAAACTTTAGATATTTTAGAATTTTATTATTAACTAAAATCTTTAATAGCTTAATAAAGAGACAGATTTAATAATTTGAAGAACTTTTCATATCATGAACCAAAAGAAAAGAAAAAATAATTTAAGAAAAAGAAATAGTTTTAAAAAAATAAGTAACCAAATTCTAAAATTTGCTTTATGTTTTTAATAAATAAAAAGCTAAAAACAAACAATCATAACAAAGGAGGCCTAACAAAATGAGATATGAAGTAACAAATTGAAAAACAACAAACAAAAAAATTATGGCCCGTTTATTATAGTTGTTTATTTTTAGTTTTTTATTTATTAGAAACATGAAGTAGTTTTTAGTTTTTGATTACCATTTTTTTGAAAGCTATTTTTTTAAAATTTATTTATTTATTCATGTTGTAAAAAATTCTTTTAATTATCAAATCTCTCCCTTATTAAGCCATTAAACATTTTATTTAATAATAGAAATTATAAAAATCCAAAATTTCAGAAAAAATAATTAAAAATATTTTACAATTTAATTTTAAAATTTCAAAGTTACAGTAACTATTAATTATTATGTTGAATAAAAATGTAATATTCAAATATTATAATAAATAAATAATACTAAATGACATTAGATTTAATAGATAGAGAAAATAATAATAAATATAAAAATGATACTAAATAGAGAAGAGATAGAAAGAAAAAGCTGAGAATTTGAACTAAGATAAAAATATATGCTTGTATATTTTGGATAAATAAATGACATTATGAATAAATAAATAATATTAGATTTATATAATAATAATAATAATAATAATAATTTTACGAGGATAAATTTTATAAAAAATGAAAAAAAAGAGATATGTAGAATTAAAAACAGAAAACACAATTCAGAAAACTACTATTTATGGTTTCATAAAATTTATTTTTTGTTTTAAAAATATTTTTCTCAAAAATAAAGAAAAAAAATTAAACAAATTTAAACAAACAAGTTTTGTATTTTTTAAAGAAAAAAAAGAAAAATAAGAAACTTAATGGAAAACAAACAACACCTAAACAAACAAAAACACTAAGCATATGTTTCCATAATCGAAGAATAAATAGCCAAAATTTTTTCAATTCAAAACTAAATGCGATATATATATATATAAAAGAGGCTTAAATGCTTACGTGGCAATATATTAAAATATTTAGCTGATGACGTGACATTTTATTTTTTTATTATAATTAATATTTTTTGCATCTAATAAAAATTTATTTTTTATGCCAATAAAGGAGTTACAAGCTAATAAATTTAATGGATGATTTCATTATAATTAATATTTTTATATTTAATAAATATTGAGTTTTTTATAAAATAGTTTTTATCTATAAAAATCTAATGGAGTTATAATAGAGTCATAATTAATAAAAATAATTAAATTATATAGTTACATTAACAAATAGAATTAAAATATTAATTTCAATTCACTAAAATTTTATTTTATTAAAATTAAATATTCTTATACCTCATCTAATTTGAATCTATGAAAATTTTAAAGAGAAAAAATAATTAAATAACTATATCAGTTGAATTAAAATAATTTACTTACAATGATTAATTGTGCTAATTAATATTTCAGTTTAGTACTTGAGAATTAAAAAAAAATGCTTATAATTTTAATTTTTGATTAAAAATAAAGAAGTAAATTATTTAAATTAAAGCAACAAAAATATAAATTACAATAATTTTCTTAAAAATTACATTTAATTTAATTTGAAAAAATATAAAATTATACAGTCCATGCATCGCGCGGGTATATGACTAGTTATAATATATATATATATATATATATATATATATATATATATATATATATATATATATATATATATATATATATATATATATATATAACCAATTAAATACGAAGGCATTTTCTTCAAGGCAAGGAAAATCAATGCAATCAAAATTTTATGGTAAATTAAATTTTTAAATGCATAATAATTTAAAATATTTCTTAATATTCTATAAAGAATGATTATTTTTTGTAAAATAATTTTTAGAAAATAATAAATATTTTCATCAAATTTTATAATATTTTCTTAATATTTTGTAAAAGGTAGATGTTTATTGTAAAAAGTGACAATTTACAAACAATAAGTATGATTGTAAATAAATTGTAATATTTTTAAATCTCTTGTAAAAAATGGATTAATTTTTTGTAAAGTTGTTGGATTACAAAATAATAACTCCGATTACTAATATTTTGTAATAATTCTCAATAATTTGTAAAATTTGTTTTTTTTTTTGAAATTGTCGAATTACAAAATAATAACTTTGATTTTTTTTAACAGCAAAACACAAGTGGATTTTATTAAGAGAATGAAAGATTACAGAAACTACAAATCCTCAACTTAAAAGATGCTATACCCGAGAGGCAATACAAATTAGAAAGAATAGCCCATATCAAATCTGCCAACCTCTCATGAGATAAGAAAAGAATGCAGATAACATGGCCATTCTAAAAAAAGTGAAGTATAAAGAAATAAATCATAGCCAAGCAATAAAAGAATTCATCCTATCAACACCTCCTTTGGCTAAGTGTCCACCATAGAGTTGCAAGATCTCAAAATGTGACTAAAAGAGACTAATGGAAGAGAAGATAAGATTGAATCCATTCGATTGAAATTAATCCAATAGCTCTAGGGTCTTAATGTAACCTTTATAGTCCAAGAAATAGCACACTTAGAATCTGATTCAATAATAAGCGGTAGAGCACTAAACTGAGAAGAGCTGAATAATTCCAAGGTAAAAAGGATTGCTAAAGTTCAGCCTTATTAGAATCCAACACACCACTAATTTTAGAAAAAGACAAAAAATTGAACCATTATGATCCCTAATAACACCCCCTATGCCGGAGGGCCCTGGCTTCCTTCTAGATGAACCATCTATATTGGATTTAAGATAACCTGGAGCAGGGGCAGTCCAACAAAGAATGGCTAAGCTTCTTAATGTTTTTCAAGAAGATAAGTAGTCACAAGAAGCCACCAGAACAGGGAAAGAAAACTAGTCACTAAGCCCATAAGACAGTGATGGAAACTTTGCTGTAATTTGTTCAAACACCTGAATTTTGATGCTGTCCAGAATTTTCTCATCTCCATCCAAGTTTATTTAAACACCAAGATATTTCGTCTCAACCATAGACACTGAATAGTGAAGAAAAAAATAGAGTGCCAAATAAAAAAATAACCTATAAAGAAAAGGATTGTAGGGTTTTGAGGGTGCCACTCATGGAATGGGCTTATAGGATGCTGAACGAACCAGGCTTAGGGTGTTGGATGGACTGGACTTTGAGTTGAAAACTAGTTTTATCGATTTTGCTGGAGGATCGAGCTTTGTATGCCGGACGGACTGGGCTTAAAGCATGCTATGTGCTGGATGGACAGGGTTTAACAGTTTATAAGGTGTCGTACTGATCGGGCTTAATTGACAAAGATCAAGTTTGAGTGTTTATACCCTAGGTCGAGGGATTTGAAGGTTCGGTGGTGCAAGCGTATGACTTCGGAGTTCCATGGTGCTTAACGACCAAGGAGGTTGAGTTTTCCTCCAAATATAGCAAAGGATGGGTATGACCTAATATAGTGTTTGTAATATTCTTAACTAACAAATTATTAATTAATCCTTAGGAAGATCAAAGTGTGATTGAAAGTCGAAATGATCGATTTTTGAGTGCTAAGTCGGGCTTTGGCTCAACTAAGGAAGAATAGCAAAGTCGGATTATATTGCCTTAGAATCATTTATGAAGGGAGAATTAGAGTCGTTGATGCTTGAGAAGCGCTCAATCAACAACAAGAGGTGCTTGAAATGGGGGGGGAGGGTGTTGCCATATTTATAGGCTGCTAGAGCCTCTGGGCGATACCGACAATTTCAGTGCCGGTACCAGCCATGTTAGGGCTGATACTGGTGCTGGCTGCCCTGCAGGGTTCCGTTGGTACTGTCTGGGAGCTGATCGGTGCCTGCGGCAAGGAGATGGGCACTGATTGGGGCAAATTCTAGGGTTTGATTCTAGGGTACTAGCCTGCCCCTTTGGCTTGATTCTAGGGTTTCAGGATTTCAGGAGTCCGTTCGAGGCCTAAATGACATCTGATCGAGTTGATTCTCACGCTGTTGAAATCACAACGGAATTTCTTAGGTAGCCATTCTGTCAATCAAGGAAGCTAAGGTATGATCCTGGTGCTAAAATCATAGTAAAAAATTTGCCCTCTAGAAGATCAGGGCTGATCAAGATTTAAGCTTACGGACCTCGATTACAGCACTTCTGTCTGGAATTTTGGTATAAAAACCTTACCTTACAAGTCGTGGTATGCCTGGAACATCTTTTGAAAATCTCATCTAATTCTTAGAATATTTTTTTAAAACCAGTCTAATTCAGCTGATTTTCTGAGTTTTTTTCTATAAAAGTTCATCACCTAGGAGGATAAAACTTTGTTGTGGTCGTGTAGGCTAAAACCGTGCAAGATTCTGAGTTTGGATGAGTCCCAAAAAGTCTGATCTTTCGGGCAAGGGCGGGGCACGTCCTCTCAATTTTCTGTAAATAGGGGGGTGGTGGAGCCTCAATTGCTCACACCATTGCCTACTTCTCTCTTGCTTGCTTCCTCTCTTTCCTTTGCTTTAGAGCCTTCTTTACCAAAAATATATTGAAATGGGCCCACAATCACCATTAAGCTTCTATTCCCCACTAAGCAAGACTGAGCATAGTGGGAATGCTTCTCCGACTAACCCTCCTTCGAGGCGGAGCGATCGAGACCAGGCCCACCTCTACCATTGGCACCAAGGTCTAGTCGAAGGATCATCATTCCTCCTATTCTGAATCTGTTATCTGAGAGTATGTAGCACATCTGATATGTGGCTCCCCACGACACCATCTCTTACCCTATTTCGGAGGACGTCCTGGCTCACTAGCCCTAGTATGCCGAACACGCGCCGGTATAATTCCTCTCTCCTTGCTTGCTTAATTTTTATTATCCATAATGTACTTATTAATTTTGAATACTGTACTCGCTCATGTAGCCTCCACCAGGTTAGTGCGAGGGAGTGACCATTCGGTTCGGTCAACTCCGAGGGGCGTTATCTGAGGCATTGACTCGGGAGAGCTTCTAGAGGAGCCAGGTTAAGGCATTGCAGGAAGAGCTTCATCACCATTGATACTTCTAGCCATTGTCTTCTATTTTTCTTGCTTTTAGACTAGGCCTTTAGTTTGAGGTCGGTAGTCTGGGTACTAACTCCGTAGCACTTTTGGTTGATGTCACCTTAGTAGTGATATCTTCTTTTATAAAAACTTGACCGCTTTTATTTGTCAAATTATTGGATTCTATTTTTGCATGTCTGATCTACTTGTCTTTATCATTCTACACTAAATGCTTGTTTAAACTGTGATTGCACTGATTGCTTATGCACACTGATTCTTAGCATTGACTGCCCTGTTCTGAAATGTGATTGCGTTGAATGGCCTTGACTTGACTGTGATTACCTGATTGCACCGGTTTCTTAATCTATGCACTACTGCTCAGTTTTGACATTGCCACTGATTGCCTTGTTTGAACTGTAGTTGCACTAAACTGCATTAGTTTTGTTTGATCTCAGCACTGGTTGTCCTGTTTGTTCTAACTTTGGCATTATTTGCCCTGTTTATCTTGATCTTAGCACCAAATGCCCTGTTATAAATTAGAATTGCACTGAATTGTATTGATTTTCTACTATTGACATTGGTTGCCTTGTTTTGATTTGATTTTGGCACTGGTTGCCCTGTTTGAAAGCTTGCACTAATTGCCTTTTTCTGAACTGATTCTTGGCACTAACTGTCCTATTATGAACTGGGGTTGCCTGAATTGCACTAATTTTCTGATACTGGCACTGGTTGCCCTATTTTGACTGTGATTTCAAATGATCGCTTGTCTTACACTAATTGCTTGATTTGACCGTGATTTGCAGTGATCGTTTGTCTTGTACTGATTGCCTGAATTGACTGTGATTGCCTGATTACACTAATCCCCTTATCTTCGCACTGAGATGCACTGACTTGTTGCTTGAAGTATTGAACTGAAAGTCATGGTTGGGGGACAAAATTATATTCATGATTTACGCTTTACTTAATTGTTATTGTTCATGATTGCTATGTTTCAAAATTCGATTAAACTCATTTTTCACCTCAATTAGAGTTAATCATATTATTAAGATTGTGAATGAATGGACAATGAAGGAGGCCGATTTCCAACTGGGCAATTCGGGTGTCTAACACATTCCTGTGACCACACCTACTCCGTTACAAGTCTTTGGTTAAAACCGAACTAGTCATTTCCAGTTCATTAATTTTTTCCTAAAGAGGGTGGCAACTCCAAAAATAAAATTCTTACTAAAATAAGAGCTATTTTTACAAAATCCCTTTTTCAAAATAAAGTCGCCCATTTGAGAACCTTAACAATGGGTTAATAAGAGAAAACAAATTTTTACAAATTTAAAATAAACCAAGCCAGTTTTTTCTTTTTAGTCATTCGCAAAAGACTATCAATCCTCACCTGCTTCTTCTTTGGTCATAGGCAATGGCCTAGCTTCTTGCTCTTCTTCTTACCGAAGTATTGAACAGTATAATGTATGCTTGGTTGCAAAAGGATACACACATGAATATGCATTGACTATGAGGAGACTTTTGCTCCTATTGCTTGCCTTATCTCCATACGAGCTCTTATTATTGTTGCCTTTGTTGACGCGTAATTTTATGCCCCCACCTGACTCGATGATGATATGAGGATAAGAGATAAGGCATCACGATCAACCAGAAGTGTTTGAACCAGATCTGAATCAAACCGGCCCAAAGGAGCCTGACCCGCGTTAGGGTTGCGTCACGCAGCTACTACCTGCGTGATGGCACTCTTAGTTGCGTCACGCAACTCTAACAGGGCTGACACCTCTGGCGCGCGCCCGTGTAACGGCCTGCACTGTTTGTATGGATATGCGGCAACTGTATGAAAAGTAAGTCGCGTCACGCAGCTTACGGGTGCGTCACGCAGCTACTACCTGCGTGACGCGCTATGCTCTGTTGCCCTAGCCATATAAATACAACATTTTACACCAAAAACAGGACTTTTGACACTTTGCTTTGATTTCCTCTAAGAAATATAACATTCTGAGTTTAAGTTTTTCGATTAACGACTTGTTTTCGCCGAAATCCCGAACCCCGGAAGGATTCCGAAAAACATCAATTTTATTTGTTTGTTTTTATTGGAAAAAAGGTGATAAAAAATCTTTTTGGATATGCGAAGCCAATAAATCGGTCTTATAAAATATTTTGAGTCGCCACCCATTATTTCGGCAATGGGACCGTTTCCAATTTTATTTTATAAAAGTGACTCCATTTTAACCCATATTATTTAAGGCCTTTTACTTGAGATAAAACTGATCAGGCGTACCAAGTACGATTCTAGGTAAGGGAATTGGGTACGTCGGCCCGTTGGAAGCCGACGCCCGGAAAAACCGGCCTCTTTTAACCTACGATTTCTAATTTGATTTTATTTTAGAAAAAGCCAATTATTTGAACCCAACCCGAATAAATCGAACTGAGTTCCTATGTGGAAAATTAATTAACCGTCCCAATTAGATCCATCCATTGCATTCATCACAAATAAAGTATATCATCCACCATCCATCCATAATACATATCAAATAAAATAAAAGACCCGCTCTTGCCTTATGGTCAAAGGCGGGCCACAAACCGAGTCTAAAAATATAATTAATAGTAAATAACAAAAAAATAAATCCCTCAAAAACTCATAATCATCAATAATTGATTGACTTTGTTTGATTAAAACTTAGTTTGCCCATAATTGATTACCTCCTGGATTAGGGTTAAAACCTACTTAATTGACATGGAATTTAAATAAAATACCAAAAGTAAATTGAAGCTGGGAAACAGTCGCGTCACGCAGCTGTCCTACAAAGAACAGTCGCGTGACGCAACTCTTGTCTCTTATTCTGGAGCTTGTAACAGTTGCGCCACGCAACTGTTCTACGAAGAACAGTTGCGTGACGGAACTCTAATTACAGCCTTGTAGATTAGAACAGTCGCGTCACGCAGTTGTTCTATGAAGAACAGTTGCATGACGGAACTTCTAGCCGCGTGACGGAACTCCTCATAGTTTATTCAAAACACGCAGACACTTCGATTATTTATTTACAGTGAAATGCTAAGCAAAGCATAAAAAGAAATAATAAAAAAAAAACTGTGTACTTGAATAGCTGCGTCACGCAGGTAGTCTAATCCAAGATAAGGGACTTTAGGACACGAACAGTCGCGTCACGCAGGTGATAGCTGCGTGACGCGGCTGCTCTGGTCCACAACCACCTTTCAAACCTACCCTTTTTTATGTATTCTTTTATTTTAAGCGTTTAGAACTAACCCAGAAGGGTTCAACAATAGGCAAACTTGTGTTTGATCAATAACAGTCCAGTCAAATAATGTGAAAATGGGATTTTAAGAGGTAAAATGCTAGAAATGAAAGAGAAAGGTTAAGATTGTTACCTAACCCTCAGATTTGAGGATTGCATACGTTGGTATTGATCTGGGAGTAGTGTTTCACAGTCACAATAATGTAATCACTAGGTTCTTCTACGAAAACAAAACGATTTTTCCTCTCTTTTCCTCTTTCTTTATCTTCTCTTTTTTTGTTATTTTTCTTTGATTTTAAATCTAGATATCTATGACTTGATCTATCCCAAATGTACTCAGACGAGTTCTTGAGAAAGAGCTTTAGTCGTTTTTTTTGATACCTAAACTCAGAAAATTATGTCTTAGAGAAAAATGAGAGCAAAAATCTTAAAGAACGTCTAAAAAGTCCCGTTTTTGCTGTGTAATGCAGTATTTATATGGCTAGGGCGACAGAGAAGTCACGTCACGCGGGTAGAAGTTGCGTGACGCAGCCATAAGCCTGCGTGACGCGACCTACTTTTCGTACTGTTGCCGCGTATCCATACAAACAGTGCAAGCCGTTGCACGGGCGCGCGCCAGGGGTGTCAGACCCGTTAGAGCTGCGTGGCGCAGCTAACAATGGCGTCACGCGGGTTGTAGCTGCGTGACGCAGCCCTAACGTGGGTCAGGCTCCTTTAGACGGTTTGATTCAGATTTTCTGGTTCAAACATTCCTGGTTAACCGTGAAACTTTATCCCTTGTCCTCATATCATCACCGGGTTAGGCGGGGCATAAAATTACGCGTCAACAGTTTGCCCCCCCACTTTTATCATTAATTGTATAAATAATTAATGTTAAAGTGGCCCATTGACGCGCCTTCTATCTGGCAATTCTCTCAAAACTCAGTTTGATCAGCTCGAAAAAATGCTGAATCAATTAACTAGTCACCTCCTAAGCTCAGTTCGGTCGGCTTTGTCGGTTCCCATTGATCTGTGAACGACTTCAAAACTCGGTTTGATTGGCTTTGAAGACATCTCCGAGGCTCGGTTTGATCAGCCTGAAGGATTTTAATTTGGTCACCTACTTAGCTCAGTTTGATCGGCTTTGTCGGTTTCCATTGATCTGTGAACGACTTCAAAACTCGGTTTGATTGGCTTTGAAGACACCTCCGAGGCTTGGTTTGATCGGCCTGAAGGATTTTAATCTGGCCACCTACTTAGCTCGGTTTGATCGGCTTTGTCGGCTCCAGTCGGTTTTGAAAAGGTATCTTTGATGCCCGGTTTGATCGGCCCGAAAGACAGTGATTTCACCCTGGTCAACTTCGCAACTCAACATCATTGACTGGGGAAGAAGTCTCGAACAGCTTCGCAATACATCATCACTGGTCGGAAATTGAAATTGTTCTGATTAGCTTCGCAATGCACCATCACTAATCAGAAGGACCTATCAGTTTCGAAAAACCATCACCGGTTGGCCTGAAAAATTGTTCACCAGCAGAAAAAGAGCAATGTCCGTGTACGCACAGACCTTGTCTTCTGTTAGAAAAATATTGGAACATCACATGTTCCCATGCATTTCTTATGAAAACTTTGCAAAAATTTTATCAGAGGATTTGTTGTCTGTATTTTCGAGTATACTTTTTGTGATATAGTGGTTTGAAAGAAAACTTACCTGAGGTGATCGGGCCGTTTGATATTCCTGCCCCCTGCGTGGTGATTAGACAAAAATCACTGAAGTGTACGGGTCGCATATCGATGTCAAATTGCCGATGTGGACCGTTGCGGGCTTTTAAATGGACTGCACAGATCTTTTGGGCTTTAATAGAAGATAATGGGCCCGTCCTTCTTCTTGGGCTTTGAAGAGTGGGCTTGGGCCCGTTGGTTGGAAAAATGGGCTTGGGCCCCAGATATTTACTATAAGTAACTTCCTTCTTAATCGATTTATTTTTACTTATTTACAAACCCTAAGCGATTGAAAATTCTCTGGATTATTCAACTGAAAGGATGTCTCAAATCTCAGAAATCCCCGCTTCTGCCTACACTCCGGAGATGGAGATTCTCGGGGCTCTGCCTGATATTCCCACATTCGACGGTGAGCCGGTGCCGGTGAGCCGGAACCGCTAACCCCCGGGACGCGACCGCTGCAACTTCTTCCATTGCCGGGTTCGGAGTTCCCAGTCCGGTATGAAACGAGTCAAATGCGCGGCTTTCGATCCGAGGTAAGTAAAAATTTCTTCAATTTTTGTTTTTTACTGCTTTTGATCCGTAATTGTAGCAATAGGGCTGCTCTTTACTGTTTATGTCTGCGTTAGTAGTCGCGTCACGTAAGTAGGAGCTGCGTGGCACGGCTGTTCTTCATGAACAGTTGCGTGACACATCTGTTCTTGCGGTAAACAGTTGCGTGATGCAACTGTTCGAGGCGCCAGAAACCCTAGCTTGCCTTGAACCTTAGGATCGACCTCTTTAGACTGTGTTTAGACCTTGATTTATTGAGTTTTGATTGCTGATAACTCCGGGTGACTTGATTTTGCCCTGAAATTGCACAAAAACAACACAAACGTAGTGAAATTAAGCTAAACTGAACTGCTGCGTACCTTCGACAGTTGCGTCACGCAGCTGTTCTTAGGAAGAACAGTTGCGTGACGCGACTATTCGTCAATGAATGGTTGCCTTGAACAGTTGCGTAACGCGGCTAGAGAGATGCGTGGCTGCGGCTTCGTGGTTGCGTGATGCATCCGTTCTTGGGACCACATATCTTGAACAGTGGCGTGACGCAGCTGCAGAGTGGCGTGGCACGGGTGTTGAGATGCGCTACGCAGCTGTGCTTCTATTTGCGCAACTTGGATAAAGCTGCGTGGCGCGACTCTGTACTGGGAGTTGCGTGACGCAACTGTGGTTCAAACCGAAGCCTTTTTTTTTTTTTTTTTTACTGTCAGAGAAGAAAACAAACAATCGTTAGTCTTATATTTATTGAAATTGAAATTTTCTTACAGGTTAATCTGGGCAAGGCCCGCTCAGGCAGATCGGCTACTGATGCTTCTGCTTTCTGGGATCTGCTGGACCCTCCTATGCGAGCTCGGGTTGTCGCTGCAGGTTTTGGGGATTACGCAGCCGGATTGCGCTGTACGCAGCCTCGTTTCCCGCCCGCTATGCGATATGCATTGATGGTGCGGTGGAACGACTGCACGCATACTTTCGTGTTCGGGTTCGGAGAGATGACCTTTACTCCCGTGGATTATGCTGCTATCACCGGCCTTCGCTTTACTGGCCCGGTTCCTCCACTAGACGCTCGATATCAGATAGCTGCTATCGGAGCTCAGCTTGTGCGCTCCTTGCTCGGTGTTACCTCACAGACTCGGTACACCATGCAGGGATGTATATCCTACGAGATGGTCTTCCGGTTCTGGGCCGAGAGGATCAGGACCCGGTTGGAGGCTTGGAGGGAGTTGCCGGAGGATGTCCGACCTGCCGCTCCTGCGTATACTCGCGAGGAGAGGGACCAGGTTGCTCTGTCCTTCTTGTTCTATATCATTTCCTCCCAGCTGTTGTGCACCTCCCAGAATAAGGGAGACCCTGCGGTGCTGGCATGTCTTCTGGATCTGAGCCAAGTCGGATCCTTCGACTGGGCCACACTTGGTTTGGCTCATCTCTATCACGGTCTGGATGTCTGGACCCGTGGTAGCGGTGAGTCGAACTGGCTATTCATCCGGCCTTTGGAGGTAACACACTTTCACCCTTAACCCTTTTTTTTTCTTCTTTGATCCGCTGTTCTCAACTGTTCAACTAACTGGTGTTATTTTCTGTCTCTGTTATAGGTGTGGTCTTACGAGTACTGCATCTACCCGGGCGGTCCTAGCGGTGACTCTCCCGTCGAGTCCAGGAGGATTCCTCGCTATCTGGCCCACTGCCACCATACTTACGCCAGTGGCGAGGATCCCGATTACTGACGGAGCTTCCTTAATGACCGGGAGCTGTCTGATGTGAGTACAGAAAGAATCTCTGAATCTTTGACTTGTCTCTTTTTATTTTGACACACAACTAATGCTGATTTCTCATCATCATCATTTTTTTTTTTTTTTGCAGTTATCCTTGGAGCCATGGGACTGCGAGGCTTGGAGGACCTATCCGGGCAGGGAGGTGGCTGAGCTGCACACCCGGTCGAAGCTGCTGCTGCAAGGCTACTGGGCTGACTGTTATTTCCTCGAGGAGAGAGTCTTTGACACTCCGATCGTTCCAGCACGGCGGAGAGTGCCTCATGCCCCTCCTCGGCACATGTGTTTGTTGGAGGGTTTGACTCGGGAGGACCTGGAGGTAGAGTATAGAGGCTTCTCGGCGAATGACTTCCTGTCCGCCGATGACTTTCCTTCCTACTTTACCTCTCGGATGCAGGCTCGACTTCCCGAGGTTCTCGAGTACACCCATGTAACTCATCTGATCTTCAACCTTGTTTACTGTTATCATTCTTCCTTTTGTTTCAAATCACTGATGTTATTAGTTTCTTTGTAACTAAATGCAGGAGCGGAAGACACACAAGACTGCAGCTCACTACCGGGCTGAGGCAGCGGCTGAGGCTGGTGGCGCGGCTGCTCCGGCCGGACCAGCCGGTGTAGTACTGGGCGATGTCCCGTTTTCGCCAGGCATGGAGGTGGTGTTGGATCCTGGCCTTGGCCTGGGATCTGGCATCATTATTCCTGCTGACCTACGGTAGGCTCCTCCTCCGGTGCAGCTGGATCCTGAGCACACTACACATGTAAGTCATAAACCGAATTTACAAAGTTAGAGGTATCTTACCTGAATATCCTTTTGATGGATTTTTATTGTTTGCAGGTGCCGGCCTAGAGGGTACCAGGAGATCTGCCAGCGATTCGGGTTTGCCCGATCCTACATCGGCAGGCTTTACTCCGAGCGGCATGAGCTGGTATGAACTTTATACATTTTTGCCTTTTTGCTTCTTATTATTTTGGTAACCTTTCTTACACATGCTTGTCTTTACAGGAGCTGGAAAACGGGAGGCTGTGGAGGCATCAGACCTGCCAGTCCAGTGCCGTGAGCCGGCTTCAAGCAGAGGTGGAGCGGCTTCGGACGAGACTAGAGGTTGAGGGTATCCCGCTCGACTCTTCTAATGAGGATGAGGACGGCTCTTCTTCCAACGACGTGCCACCATCTCCACCCCCTCCGGCTGTCGCTGGTCCTAGCCGCAGGCGGCGGTAGTCCTGCTACATGTCTCCTCCATTTTTGAACATTTTTTTTTATCATTTTGAACTTTTAGCGGTGTTTGATTATTTATTTATTTATTTTTGAATAGTTGTACAGTTATATCATTATTTTTATGATATTATTTATATTTTCACAACTTTTATTTTTATTACTTTATCACAAGTGTTTATGTTTTATAACTGTGAAGTCTCATTCCTGCAAAAACAAAACACGAACACAACACCAAACACAAAATAGCGATGTCCCATTTGTTCATAAAAATGGTTCACCTTATTAGCAGTCAGTGAATCGATTTATTGTAAATGAATAAACGAAATGAAATGAATAAGGAATAAAATAATGAATTTAACATGGAATATGACCAAAAATCAATTTCCAAACAGGAAGAGTACCGTAGTACTTACCTGATAGGGTGGTCCACTCAGTGAATGCGGATGTAATGGCTCGACCATCCTTTCTCGATTAATACGATCGTAAAGGCTGAACTTCCTTATTGTACAGGCCGTCCTTCCTATTAATCAATGCAGGTTTGAATGCTCACCGACCCGAATGGACTATTCAGGACTGTCTTTTCAACTACCTCTGACGATGACTATTAAGTTGAGTGATGACGATATTTCGCCCATCGGTTTCTTCATTCTCCTATAAATATGAGTTTCGCTTCACACCTCCTTCCCATCCAATGTCCAAAGCACATCGATTTCTTAAGTGACTTTCCTCCATGGCCTTCAGAAGCCAAGTCTCATCTTTTATCCAATCCATTTTTGACGACCTATGGCAGATTCCTTCTATGGATCAACTTGCCTGGTTAAGATATTTCAAAGACCTAAAACCTAACTATGGCTTCTTGTCTTGGCTCGTTACTCATTTCAATCCGAACACCATGGTTTTCCGGTTTGAAGACTCTGA
Source organism: Jatropha curcas (assembly GCF_041381405.1). Classification (NCBI taxonomy): domain Eukaryota; kingdom Viridiplantae; phylum Streptophyta; class Magnoliopsida; order Malpighiales; family Euphorbiaceae; genus Jatropha; species Jatropha curcas. The sequence goes on along the minus strand of NW_028322507.1, from coordinate 9,143 downwards.
AGTAACTTCGACCTATGAGGAAATGTGCGCCGTGATGGATCATCATCTTGAGCAAAACGAAACCCCGGCCTTGCCCCCAGGTCCTAGGTATGATCTAGCTGAGATCGTGGCCTTGTGTCCGGTTTACCTTCCTGATGGCATAAACGTGGATCAAGGTCTTCCTTTGGAACCTTTCTTGAACAGGGTTTTGTCCGCTGATCTAGATCTACCTTGGATCCGAGCTTGCTGCTTCTTGCTGTTGAATGTGTATGCCATGAAGAATCGTCAACCCGGAATTGGAGATTTCCGACTTCTGACCGTTGTTAGTGATATGCAATTGTACCGTCGTACCGTTTTCATGATGATCATGGGAGAAACAATGTGTTGGGTCAGAGATATTGCCCTTCATATTACTGACTTCAATGTTCATCATCGCGGTTGCCCATTGTTATTGCAAGCCTGGGCTCTGGATAAATTAAGCCTGATTCCTCCGGTTCCAGCTCGCTTGATTCCAACTTATGGACCTGTCGTTTTTCCATCTCGGTCTCGGAGACGCTTCGATTTTGGTGATAACCCTACTATTCGGTGGACCTGTCCTTGGTGGAGAATTAGACTGGCCACGATCGGAAGCATGAATCTCAACTATGTGTTGTATGCCAGTCTAGACCGTTCCATGGCCTATTTCCTAGATCGGATCAGTCGTCAGTATGGGATGATACAGCGTGTTCCCCGAGCCCACAACTTCGAGAGCAGCCTGATGACATCACATCTGCTAACAAATTTGGCCGATCATTGGCAAAGTCGGAACACCGTGCATTTAGACGAAGGAATGATGCAGGATACTGTGACACCTGCATATGCCAACTGGTTCTTTACCCCGCAGTGATGTCACGCTCTGTGAAGGTTGACCTTTGCTGATAGGTCTCTTCAGGATAAAATTGTTGTTTGTCGTTTTTCTTTTGCGTTCAAGCCATGAGCTTTTATCTAAATGTATCCGCTTTTTTTCTTTTAATCAATGGCCTTGATGATTCTGTCTTTATTAATTCCTACACATATGGACAATGAAAGATAACAAAACTTTTCTTTCGAAATTATTTACTGTGTTAGTTATCTGGGGCTCTTGCCCTTGGGTTAATAAATGAAAACTCACAAGGTCAGAAACTTATGCTTGTAAACAACAAAGAATGAAGTGACTGTTTTATTACCTGCACAAATCAAATAAAAATAACAAATGTAACTCCTCTATGTATGCATGAACTTATGCAAGTGCTAAGGTTTATTCACGGTTTTATATTAATCTTTCCAGGGAAACCACTGAGAAAATGGTGTTCGTCCCTCTGATCAATGTCTCTCTTTTTTTTAAAAAAAAATTCAATGTTTAGGCAGGGCCAACAGCCAGGACACTTCACACCAAGTGAGTCGATCTTTGTTTAAATAAGCAGAGAGGAAGGTCTTGCATTCTTCGACCGTAATTCTAGGACAAAAACGAAAATTTTAAAACACAAATCCTTTATTAATCTTACTTCTTTTCAACATTATACAGAAGTAAAGAAAATTTATTCTAATACAATGGTCATTCACTCTAATTACTTGATTTCCTATTCTCCTTCGAGTCAAGTTGATGGCGTTGAGCAATCAGTCACTAATCTGTCACGAACGCATGACATGAATTCTACATTTAAGCTAAGCACCACGCGTTAATCCCAAGATTTTACTATCATTATTTTGCATTTTTTTTTTACATGCTCTAACTTTTGCCTAGGCCGCCCTTGTGGGTTTTCGACCTAGCGAGCTCATTTCTTGCCTAAGCCGCCCTTTTCGGGTTTTCAACTTAGCTCTCTCTCTTTTTTTTATTTATTTTTTTTTTATATTTTTTTTTGAAATCATCATCTCAGACATAAAATCTTTTCATTTGATCTTGATTGATAATTCGATTGACAGGCTCTCCTTCCATAGTGACTAATTCGATGGCGCCTTTAGGTAGCAGCTTCTGAATTCTGAACGGCCCATGCCAGTTGGGTTTGAATTTCCCAGCGGGATGATGTTGGGCTTCATGATCCAATAACCTGATTAACACCAAATCTCCATTCTTTAAAGGCCTTGGATGTACCCGCTTGTTGTAGAAACGAGCAATCCTCCTTTTTCTCATCTGATCCTGGAATCGAGCATTCAGTCTTCTTCCGTCTAAGAGTGCCAGATCTTCATACTTCTTCTTGACCCATTCTTCTTCGGTCAGACCAGTTTCTACCACAACCCTGAGAGACTTCTTTTCGAGCTCTACTGGTAACACTGCCTCCATCCCATATACCAATTCGAAGAGAGAAGCTCCATTTACTGCCTTGAAGGTAGTGCGATGCCCCCAGAGCGCGAAAGGAAGTTTCTCAGCCCAGCTTCTATACCTTTCGCACATCTTTGCCAAGATTCTTTTGATCTCCTTATTTGCGGCTTCTACTGCACCATTAGCCTGGGGGCGATAAGGAGAAGAATGGTGATGCTCAACCTTGTATTTATAAAGCAATTGGCCAACTTCTGCTTGAAAATGAGAACCGTTATCTGTAACTATGTGATGAGGAACACCATAGCGGCAGAAAATGTTTTGTTCAATAAATCTTGCCACATGCTTGGTAGTTAAGATTCTATAAGATTGAGCCTCGATCCATCTAGAGAAGTAGTCAACTGCAACCAATATATACTGATGACCATTGGATGCTGCAGGTGAGATTTTACCGATGACGTCTATGCCCCATGCAGAAAAAGGCCACGAAGGAGTTGTCGGATGGAGTTCGACAGCAGGTAAATGGCTTCTATTATCATGATATTGGCAAGCTTTGCAACGGCGCACATACTGAACACAGTCGCCTTCCATCTGCATCCAAAAATAGCCTTGCCTCATGATTTTTCTCGCTAGGCTCATACCGCTTAGATGAGTACCGCAGACTCCTTCATGAACTTTTCTCATTATGTCCTCTCCTTCTTTCTTACTCATGCATCGTAGCAACATCCCATCCCAGGTTTTCCTATAGAGTTCGTCATCGGCAAGGACATAGTGCAGAGCCATTTTCCTTAAGACTGCACGGTCCTCCTTCGTCGCATCATCAGAAAAAGTACCGTCTTTCATATACCTCAGGATATCCGTAAACCAGGGTTCTTCCTCCGACTCCACCCGATTCACGTAATGTTCTTGATAGCACGGGATATTGGCTGTAATAATGATAAATGGCTTCTTCGGAAGTTTGCTTAAATCCTGCCAAGCCGATGCTAAGTTTGCCAAGGCGTCCAGAATCCTGTTATAGGTTCTTCCTATGTGAGTGAAAGTGATCTTGTCAAATAGTGCTGCTTTCTTCAACAAGTACTCAACATAGGGCTTCAATCTTTCCTCTTCTACCTTCCATCTCTCGTTGGCGTGCTCGATAACCAGTAAAGAATCTCCTATTACTTCGACCTCCTTAGCACCGGACGCAAGAAGAGCTTCCATTCCCATGATGCACGCTTCAGTATTCTGCCATGTTGTTAGTGACCGGGAACAATAGTCTCTTGCACATGGTTGTGACTTCGCCGTTAGGTGCTTCTATAACAATACCAGCCCCAGCTCCGTTTCTGTTGGCTGATCCATCAAAGTATAATCTCCAAGCTCCTGTGTCAATATTCAGCAAATGTTCATCCGGAAACTCCAATTCCCAAGATTCGTCATCTATCACAGGGTTTTCTGCTAGGAATTTAGCCACAGCTAGACCTTTGATCGTCTTTTTCGTTACGAACTCCGCATCCACACTAGACATTTTAATCAACCACTTGGACAATCGTCCCTCTAGCGTAGGCGTTCTCTGCAAATATTTCAGTGGATCAATTTTGGAGATAAAAGTGACTTTGAAGGAATCAAAATACGGCCTTAATTTCTTTATCGACCACACTACTGCCATGCATGTTTTCTCAATCAGGTTGTATTTCTCTTCGATAGGCAATAGTTTCTTACTGATGTAGTAAATGGCTTTCTCTACTCCAGCGGCATCCGGCTGTACCAACATTGCTCCCACTCCTGCATCTTCTATAGATAGGTACAAGATCAGCGGTTCTCCTAGTCTTGGTGAACTAAGCACCGGTGGATTCATCAAATATTTCTTTATGTGGTCAAAGGCTTTCTGGCAATCTTCATTCCACTTAACTGGCTGATTCTTTTTCAATAACTTGAAAATTGGAGCACATGTGATGGATAACCTCGAAATAAATCTGCTGATGTACTGAATTTTACCCAGGAAGCTTCTCACCTGACGTTCTGTTCTTGGCGGTTCCATATCCTGAATGGCTTTTATTTTGTCCGGGTCAACCTCAATCCCGTTAGGTCCTACCACAAAACCTAACAATTTTCCCTTCGTCACTCCGAATACACACTTCTTGGGATTAAGTCTCAAATTGTACTGTTTGACCCGTGTGAAGAACTTCTCCAGCATCTTTGTATGTTCCTCCTGTGTTTTTGTCATGATCACCATATCATCTACATACACTTCCAATCCCTTATGGATCATATCATGAAATAACGTAGTAGCCATCCTCTGATATGTTGCTCCGGCATTCTTCAGTCCGAACGGCATCACTCTGTAGCAAAATGTTCCGAAGTCAGTGGTGAAGGCGGTCTTATGTTTATCCACTAAGGCCATCAATATCTGATTATACCCTGAGAATCCGTCCATGATAGAATAACATCCCATCCCAGCAGCACTGTCTATCAAAACATCTATGTGTGGAAGCGGAAAGTCATCCTTGGGCGAGGCTTTGTTCAGATCCCTGTAGTCAACACAGACCCTTATCCTGCCATCTTTCTTCAGCACCGGGACTATATTCGCCAACCACTCCGGATAGTGTACTACTTCTAAGAATCCTGCATCCAACTATTTCTGGACTTCAGCTTTGATCTTGTCCTGCCATTCTGGTCTGACCCTTCTCCTTTTCTGCTTTACTGGCTTAATACTCGGATCAGTAGGAATGAAGTGCTCTGCTATTGATCTGTCGATCCCTGGCATGTCAGCGTAGCTCGAAGCAAATACCTCCGAATTTCTTTTAATGCATTCTTGAAGATCCTGTCTGAGCTCAGGTTTGAAGTCTGATCCGATTTCAATTATTTTAGGATCTTCGGTGGTGCTTAAATTAAATGCAAAATTATGCAATGCGTTTATGTCAAATATGCGAGTGGTATAATCAATGCCATGAACGTGACAATCAGGAAAACAAGAAAACAAATAGTCAAAGTTCACTTCCATTGATTGAAATAAAAGAGGAAAACCATCCATAGTGTTCTCAAAACAAGCATCAGAAAAACAAAATACAGGATTAACTGCATGTTCAATACATTCATTACAAGTATCTTTTATTGCCTGGACCAGCTTCGTCAGCGTCTGCGCCTTCTTCTTCCGCGGGGTAGCTTCTTTCTTGGCCTTTCCCTGCTCTGTTTGCCTTCCTCTCTGCCTCTTCGGCATCTTCAGCGGCTAGAACAGATTAGAGGATCCGTGCCTTGGCCTTTTGCTCTTGCACTGACTTGGAAGCTTCATCCCCAATCCCCAAAAAGTCTTCAAACTCAGATATCTTCTTCGACCAATCAGATTCAGTACTTGCTTCTGTCACGCATACCATGAACTCAGGTTCCATCCACCAGCTGTTCCAAAGAAGGCTCGGGCGACTTGACCAGCTTCTCCTCATAATCGGTCATAAATATCTCCAAGCCGGGGTAGGTCTTTCCTCTGCTCTGAAATTCCCCTTCAGCTTGTGGAACAAAGAAGATCTGATTCAAGTTTGACCCTCTGACCGGAGATCGAATCTCATATCTTTCCTTCTTTCTATTTTCAGAATATCCCAGTCTACGCTTGTCTTGCTGCCCCAATGCCGATGAGAGAGGCTCAAACCTTCCTTGCAACTCCCGGCCCAAACCTTTGCCGTACTGCCAATTCATCTTCTTCATCATCTTTCTCGAAAAAGGACTCATGCTGTTTACTGCACTCTTGCTCTTGGTTGTAGGCGCATCAATTACTGCCACCTGAAATCCCGATAATGGCATTGCCAGTTCTAGACCTTCCACTGCAGCCACATTCAGATCCTCCTGTGCGTTAATGGTTACCACAGTCTGTACCCCACGGGATTTTTACTTTTCTGTGCAGAGTGGACGGAACTGCGCCTAAAGGGTGGAGCCAAGGTCTTCCTAACAACAGAGCATAATTGGCTAAGATATCGAGCACAACTACATCTACCCAGCTTTCCACGGTGCTTGTGGATATCTTTGCTTTAAAGGTCCCTTTCGCGTTCCGCATAGTATTGTCATAAGCTTTGACCACCATATTTGATGGCTCAAGCTCTGATTCTTCGATCTTGAACTTAGACAGCATCTTCAGCGGACATACACATAGTGCTGATCCGTTGTCCACCATCACATTCCGGGTGTCTCGTCCATTGACGGCAATCTGAATATACAGTGGCTTACAGTGGTTCCTTCCTTCTGGTGGGAGGTCTGAATCAAAGAAAGTGACTTCGCCTATTCTCCGCTGTAGCACATTGATCATATCAACACTTTGGATCCGAGCCGGCACTCTGACAAAAGTCATGGCTTCAAGTAAAGCTTCTCTGTGCTCCTTAGATGCTATCAGTAAATCCCATATCGAAATGTCTGCTCTTGTTTTCTGCAATTGACTCAGTACTGAGCTGGTGGTCACCCCATTAGGTGTCTTGCTCTGACTGGTTTCTCCAACTTCGACAGCCTTCTTTTGCCCTTTCACTACCTCCTCTTCTTTCTTTTTCTCTTTCGGGTTCTCCCCGTCTTTCTCTGTCATCTTCTTCTTTGCTCCATCAACAGCAGTTCTTTTCCCTTAGCCTGCATACTGCTCTCGGGATTGTACACTCGCCCACTTCAGGTCAAACTCTGAACACCTACTTCATTCACTTCTTCCTCACTGCTGTAGTACCATTGTTCCTCTTGATCGGCTAAACTCTTTTGAATGGCCAGCTGGAGTTGCTCATCCTCATCTTCCGGCACATCGCCTACCTTCACAGTGATACTTTTCTCGATTTCAATCTTCACTGGCACCTTCTCTTCCTCATCACTACTACAGTCGTCCCATATGTTCAACATGGCACACGTCCGCTCTTCCCATTCTGCTTCAGCCAATACTACTTCTTCTAGTAATCCACTCCCGATTGCATTGACCGATCCACCTGACTGAGACTTACGGGATGGATAGTTGCATTGATATTGAGGAAGTGGGTTGTTCTTGGTGCTTGGCTTGCTCTTTTCCGAAGGCTTAGTAATTTTTCCACTGTCAATCAAATCTTGAATATCGTGCCTTAGTTTGAAACATTCATCAGTTGAATGCCCTTTGCACTAATGATAATCACAATTTCAGGTCCATATACCTCCCTCGCACGGGTTTAGTCGGATCGACTGGCAGCTTCGACAACACCCCGTTCTTGATGCAAGATCTTAGTACTGTGCTCAAAGGTCTTCCTAAGTCAGTGAACTCTCTCCTAGTTCTCTCATTAACTGCACCTATTACGGCATTACTAGCTCCTGACTGATTCTGATTACTGCTTCCGGCACCTCTGTCACCATAAGAAGTCCGGTAGTTACCAAACCCTCTGTTCTTCTTCTTTTCTTCCTTGTACAATTCCTCGATGTTTAGACCAGCACTTTGAACCAGAGAAAAATCAGTGAGCGGCTGAGTCAGCATCCTTTCTTTGAAGAAGGGCAACAAGCTCGTGCTAAAGATTCTGATCAGCTCTTTGTCCTTTGGCCTTGTCTGAACTCTATACAGCTTAGTTCTCCACCTCCTGTAGTAATCAGAAAAGCTTTCATCCTTCCCTTGTCTTAAACTCTCCAGGTCTCGCAGGCTGAACTCATCACTCTCTTCAGTCTTGAAATGTTTGAGAAAAGCTGTCTGTAGTTTGATCCAATTCTTCTGAACCTCCTCGTCTAAACCGTCATACCACCTCCGATACTCCTTATGTAGTGTTTGCGGGAATGCTCGCAAAACATCTTCCTCATTATACCGGTTCATTTGGGATACTCGGAGAAATTCAGACAAGTGAGAACGAGGATCATTATCTCCTTCAAGCATAGAATGCTTGAAGGTCTTGAATGAGGCCGAACTGGTCGGGTGCAGAACATACTCAGTTATGTGAAAATTGGTGGCCGGGTCTTTCTCTTTTACTGCCGCCATTTTGTCGAATCTTTCTTTCAGATCGGCGAGTTGCTTGAGCATATCATTTTCAACTGGGACAGTGTTTCCCACAGAAGCCTGATTACTTGACACAGGTTCCGGGATCGGTCTCTCTTCAGCCACAGGTTGGCTACCCGAAGGGGGAGTATTCTGATTTTGGGCCCTGTCTTGAGCAAGAGCCGCAGCCACAATCTGAGCAATGGTTCTTATCTGGGCTTCAGAAAATCCGGTCTCATTTTCTGTGTTATCCGCCATTTCTGCTGGATCTGAATCGGGTTCTGAATCTGATGAACTGGACTGATTCACGGAGCTAATTGGAGCGAATTCGGGGATTGGGGATGTTCTGATTAAACGTTGACCAGGATGCCGATTCTAAACTCTCAAAGTAGTTTCCCGGGAAGGATCAATTCTGACAAAAAAAATTTCTGAGTTACAGAGGGTCCTGCATGTATGCATGTGAAAATGAGAGCACATAGGATGAAGAATGCATTTCTAATGCGCTAAAACCGATATGGAAATAAGATCTCGATTTCAACGACCGGATCAAAAATTCGGTATGAATAATGCATCAATAACTTATTTTGTATTTGAATATTCCGAGCATTATCTGTCGTCGACCGTTCCTTTTGGATTTACGGTTGACTATTTTCTCTCGAATCCCTAACTTTTGCCTCGGAATGAAAGATTTTCCAAGCGGGATTTTTGTTATTTTTGTGAATATTTTGTATCCTTACCTTTTGCCATGGAACATATGGTCCCAAGCAGGATTTTTCTTTTATTTCGTTACAAGATCTTATAATCTCTCACTTATTTTCAGATAATGCGGGAAATGTTAAAATACAAATGAATTGCAACCCCCTTATAACTCCCTTTTCTTTTGGGTATTAATTCACTATAAGTAATTGCATTATATTATTCGTAACGAATTTGAAATCCGGTCTCAAAATCAAGGTCAAATGTCCATATCGA
>NW_028322506.1:0-9995 GCF_041381405.1 Jatropha curcas | reverse complement strand
TCTAATTTTTATATATTAAATATGAAAGCTTTTGTTCGCAATACCGGGAATTTTCTTACTTTGTAATTTATTTATTTTTATCCAAATGGTATTTGGCACTTATTATAATTATGTAATTAATTAATTATTGTGTTTAGCCATTTATACCATTATAAACTTTGAGAGTCGTAGCAGTAGAGATAACAATAGCAGTAGTAAAAATAACCGTGGTAGTAGCAGCGGTAGTAATAGAAGTAAAGTAGTTATAGTAATAGTAGATGTATTATTCTTTGCGTTAGTAAGAAAATCAATCGTAACAGATCTAATTTCTTAATTATTTTTTTTAGCCAAAACTAAAATTTTTTCTAAGATTTTAAGAATGTTCATTCAACTAAGCAAGCCCACTAGCTGACTTTTATTACACGTATATTTTAGGAACAGAAAGAAATTCCCTCATGCCTTCCTTAAAAAAAAAAAAAAAAAGGTAATGGCCTCATGCCTATAAAATAGCATGACAAGCCATACCTAGTCCACAGCAGAATAGAGTCACTAACTAATCCTTCTCCACCACCACCACCACCACCACCGCCATTAATCCACAAAACTTGAAGCTTTTAATTAGTTTGGTGTAAACTCCGGCTAATCAACAATTAAAACCATGCCGGTTCGTATATATTTACACATACATCGATCATTCGGAAACTTTGTTTATATACAGTGCAATTTAAATTGCTTAATTTTCTGTCTACCGTTGCAGAAAAAGATGGTGATCAAGGTTTCCATGAACAGCGACAAGTCTCGCAAAAGGGCTCTGGAAATAGCGGTTGGCGTTTATGGTAAGTTACAAATTAAACAGCGTACTGCTTTTTTGTGTTTCTGTAAACTTGTTAGAGATATGAATTGGTTTGAATGGTTCTTGTTCTTGATATATTCTCACAGAAATTTTATCTAAACGCTTAGAATTGATTGGTTCTTGTTCCTGGTTTCAATTACTTCTATATGTTTACAAACTTTTGCTGATTATTGCATCGAGCAGGGGTGCAATCGGTGGCTTTAGGAGAAAAGGATAAAAACCAGCTAGAAGTGATCGGAGAAGGAGTAGACCCAGTGAAACTTACAAGTTCGCTAAGGAAGAAGTCAGCAAAATGGCCCAACTTTCTCACCTGTGTATTACCAAAGTGTAAGATGGTGCACGCAGAGCTAGTAAGCGTGAGCGATGTAGGAGAGCCAAAAAAAGTTGAAGTGCCCGTCGCTGTGTCGTGGGGGGGCAGTGTCCCTCTACCACAGTACCAATATGTGTGCTATAAAGACCCTGATCCCTGCTTTCCTTGTTCCATCTTGTGAGAATTAACTAACTATACCAGAATACCAGAATACCTAGCTATATAAGACATACAAGAAAGGGATGGAAGCCTTCAACTCTTTCTGTAATTTTGTTTCAACTTTGTCAAGTTCTTGTTCCATCTTTATTGTAATATTCCAATTAAAAGATATAATTAAATTATAGCAAGCTAATTATCCATTTTCCCTACATTTGTTTTTGTTAATTTGTTTTAACTAAAAATTGCAACGTCCTCACAATTTTAGAGATTATGTAAATACCATTGGTCCAAAATTTAATTAATCTTTCTATATTTTCTATAAAATTGATTAGAGGTATGTTCAAATAAATAAATAAATGTATATATACATGTATGCGTGTGCATAGTAAATAAGCATTATAATTAAAAAGAAATTATTATTATTATTATAACTTTTTCTAGAGGAATGTTAGATTATAATTATTGGTGAAAATAATATTAGGTTAATGTGAAAGCATTACAAAATTCATTGTCCTTTCTTTGATTTAGACATCCACGTGCATGCTCTTTGAACTTATGATTGTTTTTAAAAGGCTCATTATAATTAGAATTTACGAATAAAAGCGGTTAATTTGGACGATTCTACTTGGTGAATATGTATTAAAAATTTAGCAACAAAATTTTGTTGAACATAAATGTAAATTAAGTTATTTCCTTATTTAATAGATCACGCAACAACGATCAATCTATAATATATATATAAAGTACGAATGAAGGGAGAATTTTAGGTTTCTAAAATGCCCCTACGAAATTTATGAATTAACAAAATTATCATTATTAATCATATTCTAATTATGATATCAATTTATTATTTTTATTATATTAATATTATACATTTAATCTCATTCTGATTTAAAATTTATCCTATCATACCTCTATATATATGTTTAATTTTAATTGCTTTTGACTATCAAGAATTTGTTTCTTTTAACTATCAAGAATTTTTACATTAAACTTTTATTAATTTGAAATTATTAATTTCGCAGTCATGTCTTCTTTTTGCTGTAAGTGTAACCTTAACTCTCTCTATTTATAAATTAATAAAATAGTTTTTATTTATAGTTATTGTTACTGTAATTGTTTAATAATCGTAAATAATTACAAGTTTATAAGTTTTTTCTCTATAGTAGCATTATCATGAAATATTTTAAAGAGATGAACCCCCTAATTAGAAATATTTTAATTTTATTTATCGATCAAAATTATATAATAATTTTTAATTAGATTGATTATATTAGTTTTCTTATTCACATTATTTTTATCAATTTACAAATCTTATTTTATTATTTCCGTTGCGAAGAGTTGATGAATGTTCTATAAACAAGTTAGAAACGGAAAAAGCTTCCGTTTCTAAGGTGATAACCTAAATTAATTTTTTCTTCGGTTGCTGAGAGCTGGTTCTACAAACATGTTAAAAATGGAATTTTTACCCATCGCTAAAGTTATAACCAAAATTCAAAACCTTTTTTCAGTTCCTTTTCTCTTTTCTTCCTCCTTTCATTTTATATTTTATCGATAAAAGTTTAAATTTTATTTGGATTGTAATTAATATCTTTTATTTTTTATTTTTTTTTATTTCAAGTATTTCGATATAAGTAAGATAGTCATACGAATTTTAATATTTAAATTATAATATAAGAAATCATAATTTTTTTTGCATATATAAAAATTTCAAATTATATATATATATATGTGGGAATGACGGAATAATGAGATTTCCTATTTTGATTACAATTTAAAATATCCTAAAATAGTCTTAGTGATAGCCAATTAAAAAATTATCTTAAAAAATATTTATAATATTTAATTGTAAAGTTTAAATATTTTGATTAGGAGAGAGAAGGAGAAAAAAATCTTAAAAACATAAATTCGAATTAAATTAATCCCAAAAATAGTTAAAATTTAAAAATCAAATTCTTAAACAATGGATTCAAATTAACTTATATTAAAATTTTGAAATTTTGAATTCCATCAAAACCGCATTTAAGTGTTTTTTTTTTTTTAAGGAATAAATTGACAGTTTTCACATCTCTTGTAGAATAATTGCAAGTTGTAAAATTAAAGGTCTTAGTATTAATAGTATTTGAGGAATTAAATGCTCAACCTACTTCTTCTAGCTCCGATAACATGGAATTCCTATGCATGTATATGATCTAATATTATTATAATCTAAATACATATAACATTATTTCTATTGGTTAATTAAAATTATATAATATCCACACGTTAAAATCATATATATATATATGGTTCAATATATAAAAATTTGAATAAAATAATAAACGACACCACACAATATTAAATTTGAACATATATAATATTGTTTCTAGTAAAAAACAATTCTAATTTCAATTTATTTTGTATTCATATTATAATATAATATTTTTAAGAATTTAATTTTATTGATTAAAAAATAAAAGTAATTTAATTTATTATATTAATTTCTACGTAATTTAATTTTATTTGTTATATTAGTTACTTACATTAATCAAATCTTATTAGCTAAAAAATAGTTATAAATTCTAATAATTTTAAATTTTATTCATAACTACTATCATTAATCAAATCTTATTATATATATTTGATATTTTTATATATCTATCTATATATATTGAATTTTTTTATTAGGTGAGTTCTTACAGGAGTTTTATTCTTCATAATAATTTTTTATTTTCTTTTTCATTACTGAATAATTTATAACTATTATCATTTTAATTGAATAAGAGATTTATGTCTCCTTGCAATAGATAGATGACCTCTTAATGATTAAGTATTTTTAATTTTCTTGTTTTTTTCCTTTGATATTCTAAATTTTTTTAACTTGAAAGAAAATAGTGTTTAAGAAACTGGAGAAAACTAGAACCATATATTTCCGTTTTAGGTCACTTTTTGGTGTTTCAAGAAATTGTGTGTGGGTGCATATATTCTTTTATCTAATATACTAGGTAAGTAATACTACTATACTCGTCAAAATGATTACCATTATCAATTCAGTTTGAGACCATTTCATTATATAAAAATAAAATTAAATACATAAAAAGTAGCATTACAAGTAGCTTGTACGGTAAAGTGTAATATAAATTAACTACTTGTATTTATTTTAATCTAAACAAAAACTTATGCTTTAATATTATATAGATAAAAAATTTAAAAATTATAAAAATAAGTATGTAACGATCATAGTCAACGTGCAACGCACGTCATAAAAAGGACTAGTATAATGCCCTTGCAGACTTTTAATTTAATTGGTTGATTGGAAAATAATTTAGTCTTATTCTAATTAGAAAATTTTTTTAATTTTATTAGTTGATTAATTAAATATCATTAAAAATAATTTAGTCTTTTATATATATATATATATATATATAGATATATATATATATATATATATATATATATATATATATATATAATGTTTTATTAATATTAAATCAAATATAATCCAAAAATTTCTATCCGACCTTAATCAGGAATGAAAATCCTATTGTAGAAGTTTTGATTGAATTCAACATTAAATCAATTATATTTATAATTTTATCACAAAAAGATTTAAGATTTTATATTAAAAAATTTTTAAATAATTAAATTTATAAATTATAAATTCTTTTCCTTTCCTCATATTTTCTTTTATTTGCCTTTGTTAATACTGTTAGCTACTTTTTGCCTTCTCATTCTATTAAAAATATTAATTATTTTATCATTAATCTGCTAAGTAAATTTCTTGATCAATTTTCAATTAGTATAAATTTGTTAATTTTTTAAAAAAATTTATTTAAATCATGATTGTAATTTTTTTTACATTTAATGCTCTTTTTTTTGTTAAAGTTGTTGCATATGTTTAGTTTAAAAATTTATTATACTTTGATTTTAATATTACATCTACTATTATGATAAAAAAGGACAAATATTTAAATTATAACTCAATTGAAAATTTAATCTTTCAAATAACTATATTTTCTTTTGCTACTATCAAAATTTTTTTGCTTTTATTATCAATAATTCATTAAAGACTCTCTACCATCATGCTATCAATAGTTTTTTTGCTATTGTTATATCGAAAACTTCTCACTTTATTATTATTAATGACTGAGGTTTTAATTTTCACTTTTATTTTTTTATTTTGGTATACTATCACAAAAAAAAGAATTATATTACTAATAATTTATATATGTATTTATTTCTACATATGGCGAGATCTTGAATCAAATGGTTATTTATTTTCAATTTTGTAATTATTTCATTTTGTCAAAACATTTACTGTAAAAAATTATTAAAATTTTTCATCAAATACTATATATGTATGATAGTGGTTTGCACTTATTTTTATACATGTAATAATTATAACTAAAAATATTAAATTTTTATATTGCTTTTGTAAATAAATAAATCATAAATAATCATTCTAACGGATATATTCAACGAATAACAACATGCATCGCATGTTCTTGAACACTAGTTATATTGAAATGTACTGATTAAATGGTTTTATTACATAACAGTTGCGCAAAAAGTTTGTTCGGTTTCTGAAAAGAATTGGAATCGGACTAAATTTTATTCAATATAGTTTGATACTCGGGCTTTTTAGTTCTTAATATCTTTTGAAATATAAATTTATGCAAATAATCACGACGACAATTGGAAGCAAATTAAACGGCATGCTTGAGCATCATAGGAAGTGTTGTGGTGTGCCCACTTAAATGGGACCCACATGTGTGAAAGTAAGAAAAAAAAATAGGAGTAGCCAGTTCAACAGTGATGGTTTTGAATTGCTGCACATGGGCGGTGCAACTTGAAAGAGTTGTACACGGCATTCCTACTCGTTAACCTGCCTATAAATAGAGGCAGAGGAAGAACGCACAACACACACCAGAAAAAAAAAAGAAAAAAAATGTAGAGAGAGCGAGTGTTACCGTTTTAGGATGGGTTTCCTAAAACGAGGGAGAGAAAAATAGTGAGGATTATTTTGGAGTGTTTTTGGGAAACACTTTGTGTGCCACTATTTTTGTATTACTCTCTTTGTACCTACTATTGGTTTAATAGTGGAAGAAATATTCGGAGTTTGTCCCGTGGACGTAGCCCTAAAAGAGTTGAGGGTGAACCACGTAAATTTCTGTGTGTCCCATTTCTATTATTCCGCTGCCGTAATTATTTTCTCTTAATTGGTTAAAAGGGCCCAACGAGTGGTATCAGAGCTGATGCCCAACAACTGGTATCAGAGTCGATATCCTAACAAGTGGTATCAGAGCTGATTCCTAACAAAGTGGTATCAGAGCCGAAGGTTTCGGCAGGTCCAGCCGGTCAGATAGCGGTACCGGATCCGTGAATATATTTTGAAAATAAATATATCACGATGAAGAGAAAATTACGACGAGTCCATTGGTGTTGTCCGCTCGGAAAGACGTTGCAGAATCGAATTAGTGATGAATAGTAAAATAGTAACTTGCGGTTGATGGTGAATAGTTACTATTGGCGTTACTGTTCTGAGCCTGTCACTGTTAAGCCCAGCACTATTCACGCATAGTACTATTCACGTGTACAGTTACTATTTACGCATACAGTTACTATTCGAGTATACTGTTACTATTCATGGTCACTATTCACGTATACTACTGTTCACGTATACGGTTTATGTTGGTGATGATATTCTGCGCAAGTCAAAATGGACAAGCAAAATGATCAGTGTAAATGGCAGGAATTACCATATATGGAGAAATGAGATATTTCCTTATGGTAATCAAAATGCATGTGCCCGTGTTTAGTTCAACTAAACCGGAAGACAAGACTGATGAGGAATGGGCTTTTGAGCATGCGTCCAAATCTCAGTTGGCAGATTTGATGATGAAGGTTTCTGTAGCACCTTCAGATATGGTCAGTTGAAGCTCACAAAGGGTTCATTTGTGGTAGCTAAAGACCGAAAGCTGTACGTGATGCATGCGAAACTCTCCCAAGACACTTTGAGTGTAGCGGAGAATGACAGTACAGTTGAATTGTGGCATAAACGACTACGCCACATGAGTTAGAAAACTCTGGCAAGAAGGAACGTACTACCTGGATTGGATGAAGTTCACCTAGACAAGTGTTCTGATTGTATGGCGGGAAAGCAAAACAGAGTAGCTTTCAAGATCACCCCTCCTTCTAGAATGAAGAATGTATTAAATCTGATTCATTCAGATTTGTGTGGACCATTGACGATGTCATATGGTGGAAATCGATATTTTGTGACATTTATCGATGACCATTCTAGGAAGACCTGGGTATACACATTGAAGTCTTCAAAACCTGGTTCAGAGACAGACAGGCAAGAAGCTGAAGTGTATCAGGACAGATAATGGTGGAGAATACACTGGGCCATTTTGATGCTTTCTGCAAAGAGCATGGCATTCGACATCAAACGACACCTTCCAAGACGCCGCAACTGAACAATTTGGTTGAGAGGATGAACAGAACTTTGATGGAGAGAGTCAGATGTTTACTCTCACATGCAAAGTTGTCTAAAATTTGGGGGTGAAGCATTACTCACAGTAGTTCGCCGTTCACTCTGTTTCCCTCTACAGTATGATACTCCAGAGTGAGTGTGGTTAGGAAAGGATGTTTCCTATGATCATTTGCAGGTGTTTGGTTTGCAAAGCCTTCGTGATGTCAAGACTAGACAGTGTGTATTCATTGGCTATAGCCAAGACCAATTTGGCTATAAGTTTTATGACCCAATCCAGAAGACGATTATAAGAAATCGTGATGCTGTATTTGTTGAAGATCAGACTATTGAAGATATTAAAGCAGAAGTGCCAATAGATCTGATGAAGACTCAACAGACATACAGAGAGTCCCTCCAATAAAACGCAAACAAATTGGAGATGAAGAAACTGTTCCACAAGAACAAGTGCTAGAGTTAGAAAATCCAGAAGTTCCTAATCAGAATGAACCAGATGAAGATTATGGTGTTCATGTTCAACCACCAGCACCGAAAGTTTCTCAAGCATTAAGAAGATCTAGTAGAGTCTGACAACCATCTACTAGATATCCAGTCAATGAGTATGTACTGACGACTGACGGGGGAGGAGAACCTGAAAGCTTGAAGAAGCTATGGAAATGAACACAAAAGGAACTGGATTGAAGCCGTGCAAGATGAATGAAGTCCTTGCATGAGGATGAAACATTTGAGCTGGTGAATGAAGTTGCCCAAAGGCAAGAAAGCTTTGAAAAAACAAGTGGGTGTTCAGGATTGAAGCAGGAAGAACACAGCTCCCAACCACGATTCAAAGCTAGACTAGTTGTGAAATGACATCCATTCGGACAGTGCTCGGAACGGCCGCCAGTTTTGATCTGGAAATCGAGCAAATGGATGGAAAGACTACCTTCCTACATGGAGATTTGGAAGAAGAAATATACATGGAGCTGCCAGAGGATTTCGTAGAAAAAGAGGATTGTGTTTGCAAACTGAAGAAAAGTCTGTATGGCCTTGAAGCAGGCACTGAGACAGTGGTACAAGAAGTGAGTCTGTTATGGGGGAGCAAGGCTACAGAAAGACTACTTCAGATCACTGTGTTTATATTCTCTGCTGATGACTACATTATTGATATGGTGACTGTTGGTCAGAATTCTAGCTTGAAGATACAGCTAAGTAAGTCTTTTGCCATGAAAGACTCGGGACCAGCAAAGCAAATTCTTGGCATGAAGATCGAAGAGCCAAGAAATTATGGTTGTCACAGGAGAAGTACGTTGAGAAAGTACTTCAAAGGTTTAGAATGGAGAATGCTAAAGTGGTTAGTTGTCCTCTTACTAATCACTTTAAATTAAGTTCTAAACAGTGCCCTTCTACGAATGGAGAGAAGGAAGAAATGAAAAAGATCTGTAGGTTGTGCCTTGTGTCGAAAGTCTTCCCGACAAAAGGAGTTCGGGCGGCGTGTCCCGCAAAGTCTGTAGCGGCGGTACAAGATGGTGGGCAGAATCTAATAGATTATAGCTGCAGGGGAGCCGTGTCGTGACAGTCAAAGCTCAATTCACCTTGGAAAGAAGAATTCCTCCTTCCATTCTATCACTAGATCAGGGATGTGGGAGATGAAGCTGTTACAGCTTGAGAAGATCCATACAGGAGAAAATGGATCAGTCATGTTGACGAAGATTCTTTCAAAGGAAAAGTTTGAATACTGTCGGATATGCAGGGATGATGGAGAATATGGCTAATGTTCCCACTTAAGTGTGCAGGGGGAGAATTGTTGTGGTGTGCCCACTTAAATGGGACCCACATGTGTGAAAGTAAGAAAAAAAAAATAGGAGCAGCCAGTTCAACAGTGATGGTTTTGAATTGCTGCACATGGGCGGTGCAACTTGAAAGAGTTGTACACGGCATTCCTACGCGTTAACCTGCCTATAAATAGAGGCAGAGGAAGAACGCACAACACACACCAGAAAAAAGAAAATGAGAGAAGCGAGTGTTACCGTTTTAGGATGGGTTTCCTAAAACGAGGGAGAGAAAAATAGTGAGGATTATTTTGGGGTGTTTTTGGGAAACACTTTGTGTGCCACTATTTTTGTATTACTCTCTTTGTACCTACTATTGTTTTAATAGTGGAAGAAATATTCGGAGTTTGTCCCGTGGACGTAGCCCTAAAAAGAGTTGAGGGTGAACCACGTAAATTTCTGTGTGTCCCATTT
>NW_028322505.1:0-12139 GCF_041381405.1 Jatropha curcas | reverse complement strand
TCAACATGACCTTGGAGGCCTCTGAGTATGAAGCCTACTACTAACAGCACGAGCTGTACTTTCCAATTGACGTACCTGCATGCCTCCTATGCTGATCTTATTCTTGTACTGGTCCTTGGAATTAGTGATATCTTCGCAGCCAATTTAACCTCTTGATCTCTTTGAATAATTACCTTTGGCTGCATATTCAAGGCCAAATATGGGCTTTGGATAATGTTTTCCTTTCCATTACTTGAAAGAATCTTGGATTAATTTATCATTACTAGAATATAATTAAATCACTCGCATCAATTTAATTTTGAAATATGTGATCCTGATATTAGAGCACGTAGACACTGTCTTTGAGTAAAAAGAGACATTTAGACTAAGAAGTATTGCAGTATTTGGCAAGTTTGGAATCGGAGAACTGCATAAATATCTCTATGATTTGAGTTTGATGCTTTGTCTTTGTTTGATTCCATTTCTAGGACTTCGATTTTGTTCGTCATAAGTTTTGCATATGCTGTATGCACGTTTAAAGTATTAGAGGATTTGTGTATTATATAATAGAGCTTTGTGGCATAAAACTCCCACAAAACATAGTTCTACAACATTTTATGCTTAGCTTGATGTTTTGATTTTTATTTGCCCTCACTTCCAACCATGTTCACCCATCAAGACTTGAATTTGTGTCTATCCAAATAGGAAGCTGAGAAGCACCTCTCGGATATGGTTTATCGAAAGCACTGGTGGCAAAGATTGATAGGCCAATGGGGATAGTCTGTTTCCAAGCAGCAAAAGATAGCAACGACATTCTCAACTCATGGGCAATGAACTTGGAGAAGCTGCTTGATCTTGTTGAGAAGAGTTGCCACCAAATACACAAGGAAACCATGGTACACAAAGCTGCTCTTAAAGTTTGAAAAGAATGATTTCAGCAATCACATTCTGGTACATTTCTCTCTTTCTCTCTCTCTGCAATACTTCAAAAGAAAGCAGAAGTGGCGAAATAAGTGAATATCTTGTGTGTTTTACAGGTTGGCCCAATTTGAGCATTTTCTTTGGCCGACTGTAATGATAAAAATTTCCATCGAAGTCTCTGCTCGCTAAAGGGTGGTCAGGATATGCATTTCCCCAGGAATTATTTCTATTGTTGACAAGTCCAAAATGCTTGTTAGGACCGAGTAAGATTTTGTTGTATACTTCTGGCACATACGGTACCACTGACTAATATGAAAAAAAACCAAGGGCTTTGTTTATGGCAGTGGGAAAAGGAATTTTTTAGCTTTGTTTAAGATTTCCTTTGTTTTATCTTTTTAATTTATATTTAATATTATAGGGTTCTTCCTTAATCATTGCACTTGGACAACTGTCGATGACACCATTTTCTTTATGACTTGATGTTAGCATGACATATTATGGCCAAGTAATTTGTCAACGCGATTCTTGATGGTGACATTTTGTGGACTTTGTGTGGATGATAAAATATAACTGAATTTTTAAATTATATTTAAATTAATACTTTTAAATCACTCTACAATCAATAAATAATTACGACGATTTTAATTTATGCTTTTGTTTTATTATTAGGTTATTTCGTCTAAAAAAAATGAGCTCTGTAAATATAATTTTTAGATAGAATATGTTTATTTTTTTAAATGATACGGCTTAATATATTATTTATCAAATGTAAATAGAGTGAAGTATTAGTTTAAATATAATTTAGAGATTTAATTATATTTGACTCAAAAAACAAAGGTAATTTGACCTGTCTTTTATCGTTGCCGTCCTGATTGAAATAGAGTATGTGAATGTCTCATTATGCAAGTTGCATCACCCTCCTTTTGAGGATTTGAAATTTAGTTTATTCAACTAAAACTGTCTTATTGACATTTGCTTAACGGTTCTCCTGTTTTTTTGGGGGCCTTGCCTATTTCAAGTAACTTTATTGTTGTCGTCATGTCTGACTCATACCTCGAAATAATTGAAACTTCGTAGTAAATTTTCGTGTTGGAGATACTTGAATTTTGTTTAACATGAATTATTACATAGATCATGATACTCATTTTAGAAAAGATTCTATGATACTCGTTTTAGTTTTTTTAAAAAAAAGTACAAAACACTTCATTGAGAGCAGAATTACATCAACGATGTTACATGGTGAGTGGTGGGGCTATGAGTTGAATCCATGACCTTTAATCATGGGTATTTCTACCATACCACTAGACTAAGATTTCATTGACGGAGATGTTTGATGCTGTGATTAAATTATACTTAATTTGTAAATCAAATTAAAATTTCTTTGCCTTTTCTTTTTTGATGAATTGGGAGGTGAAATCTAGAGTAACTTGGATTCTGCAAAAGATTTAGGCAAACTGTTGACTAATCAGGCCATCTCACAAATATAAAATGCTGCTGACTTTGACCTAATCTTTGTTTAGATAAGTGAACACCGCTTAGAATAACAACATTCACATGAGATCTTGACCAACTAAAAATTAATAATAATAATAATGATAAAATAACTAAAATCAGTATAATAATAACTACAACAAGAAGCTAAAGTATAACCTATTAAATGCAGGTGAATAAATAAATATATATTGAATAATTATCCAGATGAAGAAGTATAATGGCCACAATCGACCAGAGAGCTGGCTCTGAAATATCAGCACTACCACCACCACCACTGCTCTGGTTGGTGGCAGTCCTCAAGTCCGCAGGCCGCGGAGCTGGAATTATCAGAGGAACGGAAGATTGTGGAGATGAAGAAGAATAAGTAGTAGAAGAAGCTGCAAAACTAAAAGTTTGAAAATGGGAAGATGCATTTGAAGATGACAAAACCATTTGGTCATAAAGACTAACGGCCTGATGCCTTTGATACCCTCCAACACCCAATCCAATCGAGGATTGTTTACCATTTGAGGAACAGAGAAAAGGGTATTTTGAGAATTAGAAATCGCCACCTGGGTTGTCATTGGATTTGAGGTAGATGGCAGGAGTCTTACATTTTCCGGGAAGTTCAGTTTGGCTTTGCTACCTCTAAATCTAAGAGCAGCTTCATCATAGGCTCTTGCTGCTGCCTCTGCTGTGTCAAATGTGCCTAACCAAACTCTTGCTGCTTTAAAGGGGTCTCTTATTTCCGCAGCCCATTTCCCCCATGGCCTTTGTCTCACTCCTCTGTATTTTCTCCTTGGCTCTTCTCTTACGGTGTCGTTGTGTTCATATATGTGTGTTTGTGGCATTATGGGGGTTGTTGCAATTGTTGAAGTGTCTATTGCTGTTTAAGAAAACAATAAAAAATATGAATTGGATGATTAAATTAATTGTCATTTAAGTGCATAGGACAATTAAAGAAAAAAATAATTTTAAAAAAGAAAAAGAAAATAGAAAGAAGATACTATATTTTTCTTGTTAAATAAGAAAGAAAGATATTACTGTTCCATTGATGATTACACGAGGAAAACACAAACAAACTTAAAGCAACTAAGAGAGATTAGTATATTACTGTTATTAACTCTGTCAACATAACCAAAAGATCTAGCAAGCTTTGTGTGACCTCCTTCCTCTTCTCTTCCTCTCTTATTAGCTCCATCACTGGAACTCCCCGAACAATTCCCTTCATTGTTAATAATATCGGCAGGCACCTCTCCAGTTACAACATGAGTCAAAGCAGAAACCATAGCTGACATCTCTCTTTCTCTACTCAACCCAGAAAGCATTGATCCAAATGGCTGCTCATTTCTGTTACTCTTATTTTCTTGTTGAAGCATCATCGATGGTTGATAAACCCATTCGTCAAGATTCTTGTTGATACCTTTCTCTCTTGGATTCGCCACCTTTAAAAAGCACATGCAACATCAACCAGAAAATAACAAAGAAGATGGGTGTAAACCTAAAAAGTTTCAAGAATGGATCAAACAGAGTCTTATATAAGGCAATAAACGCCGCCTTGGCTATAGCTTTGGTGGTTTGACATATGAAATAGAGGCGGTTCTTTTTTTTTGTTTTTTTGTTTTTTTGAACAACTTCAAGTTGAAGGATCTTGATATTGTAAAAGAACAAAAAAATAACATTCTGAAAGAGTCAATTTCATAATTTGTCCTTTCTCTATATCAAATTTCATTTGAGTTTTAATGTGAACAAAGAAGTTTATAGTGGTATAGAAGGAAGCAACGACGTGGTTTCTTTCTATCCACTTGAAGTCGGTGTTGAGTTGAGAGGGAATGAAGAAGGGGATGGCGCGGCCGACATGTGTCGGCTCACTAAGAATGCATTGTTTGCCCAATTAATTAAATTAAATTAAACTGTTTTTTATTAATAAAATAAATAAAATAATTGATTTCACGTTTCGAACCATTCATGGGTGCGCTTACCTCTAAATAAATATACTTAGATATGAATTTCTGTGAAGATAATAACTTTCCAGTAATAATTTTAATTTATCCATATGAATAAATGTATATCTTCTCAAAACTCAAAACATATAATAAATCTAATAATGGAAAAACAAAATAGATTTAACCTTCAATTCCACCCGAACTTTTAGAGTAATTGTAACTGTGACTTTTATTTAAATCAACTTTTGTATTTTGGAAATTTTAAATTGTCAACTTAGTCCCAATTTGCTTTTAGGGAGTAACTGTCAACTTAGTCCCAATTCAAAGTTATACTTCCTAGAACGACGAAACAAATATGAGAATTGTTTTGCCATGTCTTTGTAGCCATTAGTTGATTTTCCTGCGAGAAGAGAAAGATAATAAGTTGAAGGACAAAACAAGCAAAACAATAAATTTTTTATTTTAATTAAAATATTATGTATTATATTTAACTAAGTTCGAATTGGTTATAAAGTCTATTTTTATATTATTTTAATTAGAATTCGAACTTTAATTTATTTTTAGGGTAGAATTGTAACAAACCGATAAATTCAGGGTGCTCTAATTCACTTTTAAGGTGTTAATTGCACTTTAAAAGTAAATTAGAATATAATTGAAACTAAATTGATAAATTTAGAGCACTTACAAAAGTCGATTTAGAATTACAACTACTCGGAAGAATTCAGAGTGAAATTGACGGTGAAGCCAAAACAAAATATGAACTTTTATTGAAAAAAAAGAAAAATAATAAAAAATGATAATTGGTCCATATAGTGTAGGTAAGTATTTATTTATTGGTGGAAGTCAACTTGTTGCTTTATGGGAATTAAACTTTTCAAAGGAGAAATTTATCAAAACTTGCTACTAATAAAAGTAAATGAAGCTATGACCTGATCTTTGTTTGTAGAATTTTGTAAACGTTTTGTTTCATCTGCTGGTCCCTTCGTTCCACATTGAAGCTTGTTTATATTTTCATATATATTAAAATATTATTTGAATAATAAAAATTTTAATATGTCACTGTATTAACATTCGAGGGGACTTTCAGTAAAGAATTCAATGAGAAAATAAGGTTATATTTAAAGGATTATGAAATCAATTATATTTTTATAAAATATTATTACCTCCGTTCTATAATATTTATTACTCAAAATAATTTGTTCAAAATACTTATTACATTTGTAATCTCAAAAAGTAATAATTTTTTTTTCGTGTTTATCTTTTGTATATGACCAATAATTATTATTTCAATTTAATATTTTTAAAAAAATTAGTATTAAATTAAAAATAATATAATCAATTTATTCAATAATTTATTATAAATTAAATGAATTTAATGATTTTATTAAAAAATATGAAATTTAAAAAATATAATAAATATTATAGAATAGAGAGTCTTATCCACATTACTTTTCAGACCAAAAAAATATCTTTATCCATATTAATGGATAAGATATAAATACAATGACGACAATTGGTCAGCCGTCAAGACTTTTTCCTTGTACAAAAAGAGAAATTAATAAAAATAAAAATAAAAAAAACATAAAAGTATTTAAATTATATATGTCAATAAAAAGTATATTTTTCATTTTTCTCTACACTTCAATTTTTTGGTTCTGCATAGAGAGTTTTTACTCAAAATATATAGTTTTCAAATCAAACTCTTTTAATGTTACTAAATATATATTCCCTTCGTCCCATTTTATTTGCATGGTTTGATAAAACACGTATATAAATAATTAAGTCAACAAAAATTATTTTGCACTTTTTTACTCTTAATAACTCATTAAGATACTAAAAGTTTTTCATTCAATGAACAATTATAAATGTTATTATAGAAAAAATAATTATTTACATGTCTAAATTTAAAAATATTGTAAATATTTTGAGATATTTAAAAAAGAAATAACAAGTAAGAAGTATTATTATATAAATTTTAAAACTTCTAATTTTGATGCAGTCATGCTTGTTTTAGATGAAAAGACATAGTCTCCATTCTGTTAAATTTGACCATTTTTAACTTTTCACAATAATCAATGAAACAATAAATTGCTTTAATTTTAGAAAAAAAATAAACATTATTAATTAACTATCTTTAATCAATACTTATTTAATTGAAACAAGAGTTATACAGATATTTAAACAATAATAAAATTAAAATAAAATAATTAATGTTACTCTAATTTTCTAAAAATATCATCTAAGTGAAAAAAAAAGGTAAAAAAAAAAAAAAAAAGGGAAAGAGAGTATAAAATAAAGCAATAGCATCAACTTATTCTTTTTACATACTAATAAGCTTTAGTTAGACAAATATTAGTTGTTTGTTAATTAGGTGGGTTGTAAAAGGTAGACTTCAAGCATATTAAACTAATGTGAGTTTCAAATTTTATGGAGCTTATGTTTATGAAAACTTTTAGGGAAAAGTATAATAAGATTTCTGTGTACTGTGAAATATAATTAATTTATTCATGTCTTTTATAAAATAGATTAAAACATTCTTATAGTTTACTCTCATCAAATTATAAAGTCCTTATGTCCAATTTTTTATTTTTTTCTGTGAAGTACCTTATAAAATGACAAAAATATCCCTTTTATTCTTAAAAACACAAAACAAACTAGTTGTATTTTTCAAACCATAGGAACCATACTGTAATTTTATTGATATAATGTTTTTGAATCTCTCATTTGATCTCTGTGTGTTCTTACTGACTTAATGGAAAATATGCAAAAAATGAATAAGACGACCTAGTTGTAGAACGGAAACATACCATAAAGACAAATTGATATACTTTAGAAAAGATAAAGATAAATTGGTTGTATTTCACAAACTACATAGATCATAACGTAATTTCGCAAACTTTTAACATTATTTCGAGTTTATACTTTATTGAGTCAAATTCAAAAACTTGCTGGGTCAATACTTGGAAATAAAATTGTTAAACTAATAATCTAATTGTAATAGCAATTAGTAATTAAATTAATTAATAGTCTCAATTATATTTTTCATAACCTAATTCTAGAAGATAACTAGATTAGTTTGCTTTGTTTGACCTGTATATTCTAACTAGAGTAACTAGATTAGAATATAACTAGATTAGTGCATTTAAATTAATTAAATTCACATGTGTATATCTGTTTTTTTTTTTTTTTTTAAAAAAAGAAAAATTGTTTTGCTTTGTTTGACACTGTACATTTGGCGGTTTGGATGTGTCTGCACACGTAATCATGGTCAACGAGTCAACTGGGATCGCCGTCAGCAGTCAACATCAACGTAACGCGGTTTTACAATTGGATAATACGATGAATGTGAACTCCAAATAAGAGAATATAACCAAACCAAATGTTTGACTAGAACACTCAAGAAGATCTCATGTTAACGGTTTATAAATCCAACTGATCTCCGTCTATCTCTGAAAGTAACAAGGCTAGCTCAAAATAAATTTGATTAATCTCCGCTTGAAAAGGAGCTAGCTTCGAGAAATTTACATTATAAAAGATCCAAGTCATAATCTAAACTATAGCGATTAATTTCTCAATTACTCTTCATTTTAAAATTACTTCATTCGGGTTAGCTTTTAGCCAGTAATGTTATATTAAATTATTAATCACAAAATATTGCTAGATTACCAGATTTGAGCTATTCAATTGTTATATTAATTTCCTTCAAAAAACTTGTTATATTAAATTAATCACTAAACATTGATAACTGATTATTATTAGTTATTACCAAGAAACCTGAGCAATTTGAAGGTAAGTGAAGAATGCCGTTAAAGCTTTTTCATAAATCTATATGAAAAAACGAAATAAAGTATTTTGAAATTTCACAAAACAAATTTAAATTTGCAATCAATATTATCTTAAACGCATTTTGCATTTCGATCTGTAGGCTGATGTGATGAAGATAGAATGAAACAAGAAAGAAAGAAAAATTAGAAAAATGAATAAAATTAAGAAATAGGATTATTTTGATTTTTTTTAATACGAAATTTTGGTCAGACATATTTAACTATAAAAAAATTTATTTGTTAAAACACTTAATTTTAATAAAAAAAATTGGAGCACTGAAATAGACAGTTAAATATTAAATTAATCTAATTTTATATATAATTAATTGTCCCATCTAAAAATTAGGCAAGCAATGAGTAAAAAAAAAAAAAAAATCAATGATTTATTGCTTTCAAACTATAGTTGGAAATTATACTTTTGATGCATTAGAAGTTTTTAATGGAAAAGGGATATTAAGATTTGAAAGTCTTAATATTATATATATATATATATATATATACATTTATAATTATTATTTTTTATTAATCAACCATAATATTCATGTTAATTTCAAAATAGAATTGTTTTTTAACATTATAAAAATTTAGACAACATAAAAGAAAAATTACAACTAATATTTAATATTATACAAAAAAAATAATATATAAATATAAAGAGTTAAAAAAGAAAATGACAATATATAAAGAAAATCACAACACCAGCAAATACCAACCCATTGAAATTTCATAAAGAAGTTGAATGAGTTAACCAAATCTGAAAAAAATTATTTTAAAAAAAAATTATCAGTAATATTTTTTTATTTTATTATAATTTTTTAAAATAAATTTTAATACTTTTTGTTAAATTGGTTTAGCTTTTCTAATAGTACCATTTATTATTTATTTATTTATGATTATTATTAATTCAAACTATATGAAAAAATTATCTAATTTCAATTTCAAACTAAAACAGAACTAAAACATATTATTTCAGAATCATTTTAAAAATTGTCCTAAAGCGATTTATTTTCGGTTCTACTTTTTTATAAAGCGATTTTGTAACGGTGATCATATGGTTATAATACTCTTTATACAACTTCTTGACTTGAAAGAATGACAAAAGATTGTGATATAGAAAAATTTTTTTATTATAATTGATTTTACATAAACAATTAGAAAAGGTATATAATAAAATTTTTTAATTTTATGCACTAAAAATTAGAGATATGAATGCTGAGATTATTTTTATTAATTTACATAAAAATAAATTATATGTGCAGTAAGTAATTGTTTTTAGATTTAGTATCAATTAATACTTTCAAATGGATATTAATCATAATGCAATGAAGTGAAGATAAAATTATTCAAATTTTAAATATTAAGATAAATATGACACTATCAAACATAATAATTAATTAAAATAATATTTTAAAACAATCAAAGCATTAAATACCACTTCAAACGCCGATATTTCTAACATTTGATGCAAAGTACCAAACATGGGTCCCACGTTCTTTAAAAGGGCACTTTCTCCGTAGATATTTCTAGATTGAAACTCGCATTAGAAATTTCAATTAGGGCCCTGGATTTGGACACGCGTACTGTTTTCGTACTTTCCACTGCACAATGTTTTGTCCGAGTCACAAACAAGCCTTTTTAGGACGGTTCCGACACAACAGAAAGCCATAGATTTGGTAAAACCCACAGACCAAATCTAGCTATTTTATTCTCTTCTCTTCATCAAACCTTAATTGTATCAATCAATCAATTTCAGTCCCACATTTAACATTTTTCTTCTACAAACATTGAATTTTTCATGCAAGCTTTTCAGTTATGCAATTTCGTATTACATAAAGGACAAGAATTTAATTTTTGACGCCTTGTAGTATTTGAAAATTTTAAATATTAATTGAGACGTAATATGGAAAATTCTCATTCATTAATAAATTTCACAATTACAATCTTACAATTGAAATCATGTGGATGGGATCTAATTGTTTCCAGTCATGTAAGGCCACATAGCAACTTTACACCCAAATTGTCAAAATTTAACTCAAACTAAGCTTTAGATTTCAAGTCAACTTCTCTGACACCGGCAAAACTTGCCAACCACCAATTTTAGAAGGTGAAACATAACTGTATTTCTAAATTATATTCTAATTAACACTTTAATCTTTATTTTTGAAAATTATTATCATTTATTAATTAAATGATGGTCTAATTGATCTGATCTTCTCACTTATATGAAAAATGAAAGATCTTGAATTCAACTCCTCAAAACCTTCTTGACCACATTAGTCGACTATATTAATTTTCACTAATTTAATGAATCAAGTAAATAGAAATAACCTGTGATGATATTTCAACTTTAACTTAACAAAAGAACCCGACCAATTCAAAATATGAATATATTTCATTCAAAGAATGAAGATGACTAATTAAAATATAATTTAAAAATTCAAGCGTATTCTACTCTTAGACAAGCAGTTGGTTTGTCAAAACTTCAGAATTGAGTTGAGTTATTACCTGTGAAAATTAATATTGTCAACCATCAATGATAAATACTATAATTGCACAGCATTGACCGCCAGATTAACATTTGTCAAATACCAAACCTAATTTAATGGAGAGAGTCTGCCAACGAAGCTTAGCCCAAATAGTTAACCGCAAAGGCTATTGTCTTCTCTCTAAACAAACTAGAATACATTTGGAAATGTTTACCTGAGCTATTAAAGCTGCAGAATAACCAATTGGGACATCTAAAAACAATGTACAAAACAATAGCTTCCATAACTGTAATTGAAATTCCAGTCCCAACTTTTATACGTGTAAGTACAATGTCTAGCTAAATATTTAACAACCAATACACGATTAGCCTATACAAAGACTTAAAGTTATATAAATTTAAGTCGTATATTTGATTATATGTTTAAATTTCTAATGCTTCCAAATATAACAGAACCTTGAACAAAAGAACTTCATGCTCTCTAACTGCCACAAGCCATGCACTCTTCACGGTTAGTAAGAGAGCAAACCATCTGAGCCATTTTGGTACCATCATCTTCAGCAGCCAAACTTTTCTTTTCCTGCATTACCAGTAAAAAGAATTATTTAGAATAAAATGTGAAAGCATAAATGGTTAAAACTCTTATGGCAGTGACTGATAATTACTTGAAGAAGAGAAGTATCAACAGTGAACTTGATGGCATCAGCTGCAGCACGTGATCGAAGATAATACATCCCTGTTTTTAAACCCTTTATACAAAAAAGGAACAATTACAAAATTAAAAAATGATAGCATTAGTCCCAGAGTAAAGGGCCAAATCAAGATCTCCCAACGCTAGCATGCCATAAAATTACAACTAGCAGAAAAGCAGTAGGAGGAAGTTAACATTCACTATCTCAGATGAGAGACATCAGACATCAGACCATCCTAACTGGAAGCTAATTATATGAGTCACAAGCATTAACTTATATAAATACCGGAATTGTAGACTACATGCACTGTATGGTGGCAGGAATTATTTCAGCATTTACCTTGGACCAAGCATAGAAGTGCAGGGAAGTTAACTTTCCAAAATTGGGTTGATCCATGTGTATGTTAAGGCTTTGACTCTGATCTATATAGCATCCACGGTCAACTGCCATATCTACCAATGTCTTTTGCTTGATCTCCCAAACAGTCCTAGTTACCACAAAATAGTATTAGCATGGACTGAGAGAAGAGCGTAGAAGATGATAACATACATGAAGAAAATTGCATATACATACTTGTATATAAGCTTCAGATCATCGGGAATTTCTGGAATTTTTTGGACAGAGCCATCCTCATAAATTATTTTGTTTTTGAGAGCAGGGGACCAAAGGCCCATCTCAGTTAGGTCATGCAGAAGATGTTTGTTGACCACAACAAATTCACCACTGCAAAAGGATAATAGAATTAGAAGGTAGCACAAGACAACTGGTCATAACAAAAGCTGAACAGAATTTAATGGTAGAACGAACCTTAAAACTCTG
>NW_028322504.1:0-6000 GCF_041381405.1 Jatropha curcas | reverse complement strand
AGAATATTTTCGAAAATAAAATTTTTGACGAAAGAATTTATTTTGAAGAATCTAATTTCCGAAAAATATTTTTGATGAGAGAAAAATTAGTTTATGTGCTTATAGATGAATTTTCTCTCTATTCTACAATGTATCCTAAATACCTAACTACTAGGGTCTTCAAAAATATTCACACACTAGGGATTTTGTAGGACTTGCTTTGTTCGTTTTCTTTCCATAAGAATTCTGCATAAAATAATATTAGCACAAATAATAAAATTTAAATTTATTTGTTTTGTTTTAATCATCAAAATTTCAAGATTAGAATTTGACCCTTGAGCCAACAGAGTAAGGGTCCATTCCTCTCACCAAATCTCTGTGCTAGTTCTTCCCAAAGTTCTTATGCACAGCTAGCAAATAAAAACCTCTCTACTATGCACAAGCTAGCATATGAAAAACTCTTTACTATGTCTTTTGAGATTGAATTTAAGATCCATGAAATCACCATACTATCTACTCTCATCCATTTATATAACATAGGTGAGTTGATTTCGGGTTTAGTGCACTAGCCATCAATAAACCCTAGCTTATTGAAACGACCCGAAAATTTAATTTCGAAGAATTTTCATTTAAAAACTAAATTTTTTATTTCAACCAATGAGATTATACCAGCTAGTATTTTTTTATTGCTAAACTGGACCCGTAACCCAATTCGATTTTTCAAAAACCAAGCGAAAAACTCGAAAACCAAGCAAATTGAGCCAAATCATAGAATTAGACCAAACCGGTTCGAATCGAACCGGAATGGTCTAGAAGCCCAAGATTTTTTCTTTCTTTTCCTTTTTTTTTCTTTTTCTTTTTCTTTTTCCTTTTTCTTTTTTTCTTTTTCCTTCTCCTTCCTTGCGCTAGTGCCAGCGCGCAACCTCCTCCTCCTCTTTCCCTTCCCGTTTCCAGCCACCAGAGCCGATCGATCTCATCTCCTCGCCGTCGACTCCTTGCCGCAGCAACCCGGCCTTCCTTTCCCTTCTCCCCGTTTCTGCTTCTGGTGAGCGCAAAAATCACGGCGAGGCTGGGACTTCAGCCCGATCGAGATAGCGTCTTCGTCCTTCTCTCCGAGCAACTCCGGCGACTATCGCCGATAAGGTAAGCCGATTATCCTCCCTCCTCACTCTTTTGCAAATTAAATTGCATAAATTTCAAGATCTTTGTAGTTAGAATTTTCAGGTACTGTTTATATATAAAAAAAATAATAAAAAAAAAAACAAATGATATTTGCTTCTAATATATAAAGTTAATTACGTTATTGACAATATAGTGCTAAGATAAAATCGTTGCTTTTCATTATTGCTTTTCATTGCTTTTAAAAATAAATTCTTTTTTTTCATTATATACCAACAATAAAAAGAACTTGATACTACAGAAAAAAATAAAAATAAAAAATAAAAAAAGAATACTCGGGTAAGGCGTTCTAGAAATAGCAGTGCAAGAGACCCAAGATTTGAAGCCCGAAGTCCCTTTCCCGCTTTAATGTTTAAACTATTCTTATTACAAAATAGCAGTGCACACATATTCCAATTACACAATTTGTTAGAGGAATTGATAAGCCTTTAAAGATGGCAGCAGTTTAATGGTTATTTGCTTGAGTTTTCACTATGATAGGAAGGAAATCTTAAACTTTTATCATTCCAAATGAGCTGCAGACTGAAATTTTTAAAAGTATGTGTAGGCTAATGTGTTTGCTGCATATTCTATATAATAAATTAGAGCAATTTTAAAATGGCAGCAGCTATTTCTCATTATTTCTATAAACCATTGCTTGATATGGATTATAGGATGTTAAGAATCTAAGTTTTGATGGGAAATGAGTGAAATTTGTGCATATATGTATAAGTCTAAGTTAAGGAGAACCTATTGCATTTGGTGGGGAGTAGCTATTGAGGGTAATCGTTGCCATTTTTATATGAATTAACATAGGAATGGATATATTCTCAATATTTTTGTGATGGATACCATTGGTTAATGCTCAATAGCTTCAATCTTGTTAGGTAACGATTCGATGGTAAACATAATCTACTATAATCTAGAAATCGTATTTTCATGGCAAGATGAAGGAATTTTAGGAAGCCTTAGTTATACGTTCAAGTTGTGAGTCGGGTTGCCTAGTAGAAGTATTTATGAAATTGTAATTTAATTGAAGCATTGGTTCTTAGTGGCTAGTTTAGAATTTTAGTAAATGTTTAAAGACGTTGTTTATACCTTAAGCAAGGATGATGAAATAAAGGTTTAATAAGGAGTTTTATAATAGTTAGAAGCTAACTAACTTAATGGTATAACTTCTGTTTATATGTATATGTATGAAAGATTTCATTTATTTGTCAATTAGCTAAAGAAGCTGATTATAATTATGTGAAGCAAAGAATGTTCAATAATATTATTGGGATATGTTTGAAGGTTATTATAAGTTGTGAATTAATAGTTGAATGTTGACATTATTATTTGGATGGAGGAAGGGAAATTTAACTGTTTGATCGCCCGACGGATGGGCTGTGTGCATTGATTGATTAATATATAATATCATTGTGATATTTAAACAGGTAGATAGTCCTATTTTTAGGGGAGATGCTGCCGAAATTTTGATAGAAATTAGACTAAATTTTAATTAACAACATAATTAATAAGTTTATTTAGATTAGTTCTATAATTTGGTACATAATAAATATAGTGCTCTGGTTGTTTATAATCTTTATTATTCATTTAACTATTTACATATTCATTTATTTATTTTATTATTGTTGTTAATTGCTAATACTATTTATTTATTTATTTATTTGCATTGATTTTGGATGTTTAATTGTGCATTGCATTACGATGTCTAATTGAATAATATGTCTGCATTTGAATGCAATGTTTGATTTATTGTGTTGTGATATTGCTGTGCTTTGCTTGTGTGGAATTGGGATGAAGTGGGTCACCATGGGTTTGTGAGACTGTTTCTGTTATACGGATCCTGATTCTGATTTCTGTTATAGGGATCCTGATTCTGTTTCTGTTAGCCGGGTAAATGGGAGATCGGCGCCCCCGTGTGCACCTACTGTTACCGTTACTGTTAACCACAGGTTGGCTTCTTTATTGGGCGCACCGGATAATCTAGATTTGATCGCAGCCCGCAGGGTGGCCTCCTGTTGTGAGCGCCTGATGATCTAGATTTCATGGAGACGACCGGGTTGCCTCCTGTTGGTATGGAAAAGAAAAGAGAGAATGGAAAGAAAAATGAGAGGGCTGGTCAAGTGAGGATTAGACCGGTCGGCCAGTATGGGGGATCGGCTCCCTGGTGCACATGTGAGAGGATGAGCCATGCGGGAGGACGGCTCATCGGGGGTTCGGTGACTCCACTGACTAATTTCCACGTGATGTGATTATATGAAGATGTTAATAATTGTGAGTGCTGGTGATATGCCATTTGTGTGACTGGCTGTGTGAGCATATACCTAGTCGGATGACTAGGTTGATATATTTATACAATGGTGTGAATGCTTGTGTTGTGCAATAATTATTATTAATTAATAAACTCACATCTCTTTTGTTTAAATCTTTCAGAAAGTAGCATTTTCTAAATCTCAGCTATAACTCTGCTCTTCACTATAAAAAAAGAAATTCGCTAATTTTCGTATTGATCAATTAAATAGATAAATGTCCGAAGACTTATATGTATACATCCGTCAATGAACTCCGCAGTTATAGAATTTGTATACTTTTAAGTTGTGTATTATTATAGATGGAATAATTCTGTGAGCCTGTTTTATTAAATATAGTAAAATTTGTAAATGTTTAAAATTATATTGAGATAGCAAATTTGTAGTGTTTCAGGCTTATTACGGGCCTCGGGGGCCTTAAGCTTACCTGGGCCCTAGTGCCGGTCCGGCCCATGGAAATGGGTCGTGACACTTATATTCAACTCTCAATGCAATCAACATAGATTTATTCCAAGATAGGCAGTTATTTCCATTAATACACTCACAAGATTTGTGGTTGGATTGAGAGTTGTGTAGCCTCATTTTTTATGATTCTTCGATTTCTGTTCCTCCAGGTGGAGTTGTAACCATGGCTGATTGAGTTGATCAGATGCTTGTGGAATGAAAGATGATGGACATGGAGCTAGAATGAATTTGAGTTACTGAATCTTAGGCTCTGATACCATGATCAGAATCGTAAATTATAATATAAAGATATGGATATGAAATTCTATAGAGATTTGTAGACTATAGCATATTGAAGAAGAATAAGATGATTATAGGATAATGAATAGAAAAAAATAATCGCTGCCTATTAACGCTAGATCTAAAGCTAATCCTATGTGTATGCTTGTATATTGGCTATACTATAACTAACTAATCGTGTGGGTCACATGAGTTTAGCTGGATAAATTAATTGTGGGCCTGTGTAGAAAGGCCCAAGCATGTTTTGTGGTTTTACATTTTCTCCAAGGCCAGAAGATATATATATATTTTTTTTTGTAATAATTCTTTTAATTGGTTGTTTTATTTCAAATTTATCCGTAAACTTGCCTAATTAATCAAACCTTTAAGGACAACAAAATCAATGGTAGGGATTCATTTTCCATTCCATGTATAATTTACCTACTGTTTGAATTTTAATAAGATTTTAATGTTATTTAAAATATTCAGGTAGTCAATACAGTCATGTGAAGGAAACCGTTGATGTTGTAGATAAAGAGAATTTCATATTTCAGTATACTGTAATTGGAGGGGATCCTGCTCTCATAGATACTAGTATAATAGAAAAATTGTGTTGCCAGGTTAAGTTTGAAATTTCTCCCGACGGAAGAACTATTTGCAAGCGCAATTCCAAGGCCTATACTATTGATTTTGTTGAGGTCAACGAAGAAGAAATAAGGGCTGCTCTGGAAAATGCTACGCAAGTCTTTTTTCAGGTATTGAAGCTTGAAGAAGCCTATGCCTTGGCGAATCCTGATATTTGAGTTAAGTGATATGTATTTTAGTTTTCATAAGCCATGTGAGCAACTATAAAAAATTTCAGGTTTTATTGTCAAATTTCTGTTTGTCTCCCTATAATTTAAATTCATGGCTTTGCTCATGTTTATGCAAAGTCTCAATCCTTTGCTTGTTTTTAGGCAAAGTAAATAAAATTTTTTACTTATATATAGTAGAAGTTTAACATATATACATTAGCTAAACCATTCTCAATACCCTAAACTTTAAGAGTTGTTATAATTGCATCCTAAAATCAACATAACCTCCCAGACACTCTAATTTCAAACTTATGTAAAAATTACATCCTAATTATAAAATTAGTCAAAATTGAGATTAAAAAATAATAAATGGGGGTCCCAGGAGAGTTAGCTAACTCAATTTCAATTAATTAACTCAAAACGCACAGTTTAAACATTATTAGGCTCAGTTAATAATCATATGAATAAAAAACTATTATAGATAATTACTAATGGCACCGGCAAGGAGATAGCGCTGGAGGAAGGAAGTGGCTTGAGGGGATCAAGGAAAGTCGAGAGACAGCAACTGCTTGGATGGGTACTGAGTAGGTTTGAATCTTGTAAACCTCTAACCAGATTGAGTGTGGTCTCGATCTTATAAAACAGAGGTAGTCCTTCCGGTGATTGCCAACGTGCCAGTGGAATCAATCCGATTCGCAAGGGTCATGTTACGGTGTACTTCGGCGATGAGATGGAGTGGTTCATGGTGAGTACGCAGTTGCTTAACCACACAATATTCATTGACCTTTCTAAATTGGACTATGTATTTTCTCCTTTTAATTTCTTTCTCTTTTTTGTGTAGATCCTTGAGATATATATATACGACATCAAGAGATCTCTTATGCTTTTTTGTGGCCTATTACATAGATCACAATCACTTTTGAATGTTAAAGTGTTTTTATTATCTAGTGCTATTTTTTTTCCTTGTAAAATCAAGGTTTGAAGCTTCACTTAATTATATATATTCTCTCTTTCTTGCCCTAATTTGATTT
>NW_028322503.1:0-8000 GCF_041381405.1 Jatropha curcas | reverse complement strand
GGGGGGTTTTCATAAGTTAATGATCTTAGGTTGTGAATTCATAAACTCAATGATTTAATTTATGTTTAATTGCGCTATTGGAAGATAGGTAATTAGACTAGATTAGAATAGCTAACAATACATCAGGAGAGCTTGTTAGTGATTCCAGGGTTGTTTCTCCTACTTGAACAATTAAAATTGATTAACGAACTAATAAAATAAGTTGGATAGAATTAAGTGAAATCAAATTCCCTAGTACTTTAAATCCCTGATTTCTTTTCACCTAAATTTTATTGCCTGATCTCTTTCTGTTTTTACTTTCAAATTTAATTTCCTTACAACAATTCTCTCTTATTGTCGTTTAAATAATAATAGGTTAACATAATTTTGGTACTTGATATACAATCCCTGTGAATACGATACTCTCTTACTCTATATTACTTATTGCGATTTCGTATACTTGTGAAAATCACTGTCAAGTTTTTGGCGCCGTTGCCTCGGATTGGCGTTATCAATATCAATACGAATTACCCTATTGTTAATTTAGACATTCTTTTATTTTTATTTAAATTTCTTTTAAGAATTATTTCAGGTGTTTTATGCAAAGAAGATCGAGGAGAACTGAACCTCTAGTCTTTGATCCAGAAATTGAAAGATCTTATCATAGGCACAACGCTGCAAGAAGTGCACGAGAAATAAAACCCGAACAATAAGCAGACATGGCTAACGAAAACAAAAACTGAAATGAAAACTAAATTGGACCTCCACTTCAACATCCGGTCCGTACCTTGTGAGATTACACAATACCTAATCTGAATGGGACAACCTCAAGTATTACAAGACCTAGGGTGGAAGCTAATAATTTTGAGCAAGTAAACTATTTGATGAACCAAGGAAGGAAGAATTACCCTTATTCCAACTCATATGATAACAGATTAAGGAACCATCCTAATCTATCCTATGGTAATCCTAACAAAGCCTTGAATGCACCACCAAGTTTCCTTCCTCAGGAAAAGAAATCCCATGATGACCTCCTCACTGCCCTTTCTAAATCGCACATGGATTTCATGAACGAAACCAGAGAAAACCATAAAATCCAGCAGGCTGCGATAAGAAATTTGGAGATTCAGCTAGGACAATTTGCAAACATGATGGCATTTCGACCTCAAGGTACGTTACCTAGCAACACTGAAAAGAATCCAAAAGAGCAGGTGCAAGCCATGACTCTGAGAAGCGGCAAACAATTAGAAGAGCCACCAAAGGAAGAAAAGAAAGTGGAAGAACAGAAAAGGATTCCCATCATTGACCTAGAAGAACAAGAAAAGGTAAAACCTTATGTTTCACCTGTCCCCTTTCCACAAAGATTAAAGAAAGCATAAGATGACAAGAGCTTCCTCAAGTTTCTGGATGTATTCAAAAAGCTTCAAATCAATATTCCTTTTGTTGAAGCTCTTGCTCAAATGCCTAGTTATGCTAAATTCCTAAAAGATATCTTGAGCAAGAAACGAAAAATCGATGATCAAGGAACAGCAATGTTAACTGAGGAGTACAAGGCAATAGATCAACACCTAGATCTACCCTTTACCCCACTAGATTTTCCAAAGGTTCTAGTTAACCTCAACTCTTTCTGTTTTTTTGCAGAGTATAGAAACTCAATTCAAGACATTAGAATCTCTCTCACAGAGAAGGTCGCTTGATAACCTCTTTCACAATAGCTTCTCACCTAAGCTATTACACAAATGTTTATCAAATAAAAACCTGTCTACTATATATTACAAAATCTAAATAGACAGACAGAAATGTACATATAAGCACAGGAAAAACACTTTTTCAGATTAGAAAACATTTAGAACACAGAACCATTTTTCAAAAGTAGTTATAAAAATTCTTTTCTCTTTAAAGATAAAAACGTGAAGTGTAAAGATGAAAAGAAAAATGGGGGTAGAGAGTAAGTTTTGAGAGATAAAGGATGTGATCAATAGGTGAATGCTCTTAAAATGAAAACTCTTTCTTCCACTTAGTTCAAAGAGTGAAAACTCCTTTTTATAGAAAGATTTGTGACTCTCGTTTTTAGAAAGTGGACATTTTATTTTGAAATCAAAATATTTGCTTTCCTTATTTAAAAGATACGAGAATCTTAGTTATCAAAAACTTGTTTTATCCTTTTGGTAAGAAAATAAAATCAGATCTTCCTTTCCTTTAAGCATAAAGATTTTCAAAAGCATTTTATTTAGAAAATATTTTTCGAAAAGATACCACTTACTAAAAATGAAAAATGAGATCTTCCTTCGTTTTTAGGTAAGAGAATAAATTAAAACTCTTTAGATCTTCAAAGATAATTTCCGAAAAAGAAAACATATGATTTATTACCAAAATTATTTGCATATATAATCTCTTTAATTTTAGGTAATTAAATCGTTTTGATTTTTAAAGAATATTTTCGAAATAAAATTTTTGACGAAAGAATTTATTTTGAAGAATCTAATTTCCGAAAAATATTTTTGATGAGAGAAAAATTAGTTTATGTGCTTATAGATGAATTTTCTCTCTATTCTACAATGTATCCTAAATACCTAACTACTAGGGTCTTCAAAAATATTCACACACTAGGGATTTTGTAGGACTTGCTTTGTTCGTTTTCTTTCCATAAGAATTCTGCATAAAATAATATTAGCACAAATAATAAAATTTAAATTTATTTGTTTTGTTTTAATCATCAAAATTTCAAGATTAGAATTTGACCCTTGAGCCAACAGAGTAAGGGTCCATTCCTCTCACCAAATCTCTGTGCTAGTTCTTCCCAAAGTTCTTATGCACAGCTAGCAAATAAAAACCTCTCTACTATGCACAAGCTAGCATATGAAAAACTCTTTACTATGTCTTTTGAGATTGAATTTAAGATCCATGAAATCACCATACTATCTACTCTCATCCATTTATATAACATAGGTGAGTTGATTTCGGGTTTAGTGCACTAGCCATCAATAAACCCTAGCTTATTGAAACGACCCAAAAATTTAATTTCGAAGAATTTTCATTTAAAAACTAAATTTTTTATTTCAACCAATGAGATTATACCAGCTAGTATTTTTTTATTGCTAAACTGGACCCGTAACCCAATTCGATTTTTCAAAAACCAAGCGAAAAACTCGAAAACCAAGCAAATTGAGCCAAATCATAGAATTAGACCAAACCGGTTCGAATCGAACCGGAATGGTCTAGAAGCCCAAGATTTTTTCTTTCTTTTCCTTTTTTTTTCTTTTTCTTTTTCCTTTTCCTTTTTCTTTTTTTCTTTTTCCTTCTCCTTCCTTGCGCTAGTGCCAGCGCGCAACCTCCTCCTCCTCTTTCCCTTCCCGTTTCCAGCCACCAGAGCCGATCGATCTCATCTCCTCGCCGTCGACTCCTTGCCGCAGCAACCCGGCCTTCCTTTCCCTTCTCCCCGTTTCTGCTTCTGGTGAGCGCAAAAATCACGGCGAGGCTGGGACTTCAGCCCGATCGAGATAGCGTCTTCGTCCTTCTCTCCGAGCAACTCCGGCGACTATCGCCGATAAGGTAAGCCGATTATCCTCCCTCCTCACTCTTTTGCAAATTAAATTGCATAAATTTCAAGATCTTTGTAGTTAGAATTTTCAGGTACTGTTTATATATAAAAAAAATAATAAAAAAAAAAACAAATGATATTTGCTTCTAATATATAAAGTTAATTACGTTATTGACAATATAGTGCTAAGATAAAATCGTTGCTTTTCATTATTGCTTTTCATTGCTTTTAAAAATAAATTCTTTTTTTTCATTATATACCAACAATAAAAAGAACTTGATACTACAGAAAAAAATAAAAATAAAAAATAAAAAAAGAATACTCGGGTAAGGCGTTCTAGAAATAGCAGTGCAAGAGACCCAAGATTTGAAGCCCGAAGTCCCTTTCCCGCTTTAATGTTTAA
Source organism: Jatropha curcas (assembly GCF_041381405.1). Taxonomy (NCBI): domain Eukaryota; kingdom Viridiplantae; phylum Streptophyta; class Magnoliopsida; order Malpighiales; family Euphorbiaceae; genus Jatropha; species Jatropha curcas. The sequence continues at coordinate 4,077 of NW_028322503.1, read as the reverse complement.
ACTATTCTTATTACAAAATAGCAGTGCACACATATTCCAATTACACAATTTGTTAGAGGAATTGATAAGCCTTTAAAGATGGCAGCAGTTTAATGGTTATTTGCTTGAGTTTTCACTATGATAGGAAGGAAATCTTAAACTTTTATCATTCCAAATGAGCTGCAGACTGAAATTTTTAAAAGTATGTGTAGGCTAATGTGTTTGCTGCATATTCTATATAATAAATTAGAGCAATTTTAAAATGGCAGCAGCTATTTCTCATTATTTCTATAAACCATTGCTTGATATGGATTATAGGATGTTAAGAATCTAAGTTTTGATGGGAAATGAGTGAAATTTGTGCATATATGTATAAGTCTAAGTTAAGGAGAACCTATTGCATTTGGTGGGGAGTAGCTATTGAGGGTAATCGTTGCCATTTTTATATGAATTAACATAGGAATGGATATATTCTCAATATTTTTGTGATGGATACCATTGGTTAATGCTCAATAGCTTCAATCTTGTTAGGTAACGATTCGATGGTAAACATAATCTACTATAATCTAGAAATCGTATTTTCATGGCAAGATGAAGGAATTTTAGGAAGCCTTAGTTATACGTTCAAGTTGTGAGTCGGGTTGCCTAGTAGAAGTATTTATGAAATTGTAATTTAATTGAAGCATTGGTTCTTAGTGGCTAGTTTAGAATTTTAGTAAATGTTTAAAGACGTTGTTTATACCTTAAGCAAGGATGATGAAATAAAGGTTTAATAAGGAGTTTTATAATAGTTAGAAGCTAACTAACTTAATGGTATAACTTCTGTTTATATGTATATGTATGAAAGATTTCATTTATTTGTCAATTAGCTAAAGAAGCTGATTATAATTATGTGAAGCAAAGAATGTTCAATAATATTATTGGGATATGTTTGAAGGTTATTATAAGTTGTGAATTAATAGTTGAATGTTGACATTATTATTTGGATGGAGGAAGGGAAATTTAACTGTTTGATCGCCCGACGGATGGGCTGTGTGCATTGATTGATTAATATATAATATCATTGTGATATTTAAACAGGTAGATAGTCCTATTTTTAGGGGAGATGCTGCCGAAATTTTGATAGAAATTAGACTAAATTTTAATTAACAACATAATTAATAAGTTTATTTAGATTAGTTCTATAATTTGGTACATAATAAATATAGTGCTCTGGTTGTTTATAATCTTTATTATTCATTTAACTATTTACATATTCATTTATTTATTTTATTATTGTTGTTAATTGCTAATACTATTTATTTATTTATTTATTTGCATTGATTTTGGATGTTTAATTGTGCATTGCATTACGATGTCTAATTGAATAATATGTCTGCATTTGAATGCAATGTTTGATTTATTGTGTTGTGATATTGCTGTGCTTTGCTTGTGTGGAATTGGGATGAAGTGGGTCACCATGGGTTTGTGAGACTGTTTCTGTTATACGGATCCTGATTCTGATTTCTGTTATAGGGATCCTGATTCTGTTTCTGTTAGCCGGGTAAATGGGAGATCGGCGCCCCCGTGTGCACCTACTGTTACCGTTACTGTTAACCACAGGTTGGCTTCTTTATTGGGCGCACCGGATAATCTAGATTTGATCGCAGCCCGCAGGGTGGCCTCCTGTTGTGAGCGCCTGATGATCTAGATTTCATGGAGACGACCGGGTTGCCTCCTGTTGGTATGGAAAAGAAAAGAGAGAATGGAAAGAAAAATGAGAGGGCTGGTCAAGTGAGGATTAGACCGGTCGGCCAGTATGGGGGATCGGCTCCCTGGTGCACATGTGAGAGGATGAGCCATGCGGGAGGACGGCTCATCGGGGGTTCGGTGACTCCACTGACTAATTTCCACGTGATGTGATTATATGAAGATGTTAATAATTGTGAGTGCTGGTGATATGCCATTTGTGTGACTGGCTGTGTGAGCATATACCTAGTCGGATGACTAGGTTGATATATTTATACAATGGTGTGAATGCTTGTGTTGTGCAATAATTATTATTAATTAATAAACTCACATCTCTTTTGTTTAAATCTTTCAGAAAGTAGCATTTTCTAAATCTCAGCTATAACTCTGCTCTTCACTATAAAAAAAGAAATTCGCTAATTTTCGTATTGATCAATTAAATAGATAAATGTCCGAAGACTTATATGTATACATCCGTCAATGAACTCCGCAGTTATAGAATTTGTATACTTTTAAGTTGTGTATTATTATAGATGGAATAATTCTGTGAGCCTGTTTTATTAAATATAGTAAAATTTGTAAATGTTTAAAATTATATTGAGATAGCAAATTTGTAGTGTTTCAGGCTTATTACGGGCCTCGGGGGCCTTAAGCTTACCTGGGCCCTAGTGCCGGTCCGGCCCATGGAAATGGGTCGTGACACTTATATTCAACTCTCAATGCAATCAACATAGATTTATTCCAAGATAGGCAGTTATTTCCATTAATACACTCACAAGATTTGTGGTTGGATTGAGAGTTGTGTAGCCTCATTTTTTATGATTCTTCGATTTCTGTTCCTCCAGGTGGAGTTGTAACCATGGCTGATTGAGTTGATCAGATGCTTGTGGAATGAAAGATGATGGACATGGAGCTAGAATGAATTTGAGTTACTGAATCTTAGGCTCTGATACCATGATCAGAATCGTAAATTATAATATAAAGATATGGATATGAAATTCTATAGAGATTTGTAGACTATAGCATATTGAAGAAGAATAAGATGATTATAGGATAATGAATAGAAAAAAATAATCGCTGCCTATTAACGCTAGATCTAAAGCTAATCCTATGTGTATGCTTGTATATTGGCTATACTATAACTAACTAATCGTGTGGGTCACATGAGTTTAGCTGGATAAATTAATTGTGGGCCTGTGTAGAAAGGCCCAAGCATGTTTTGTGGTTTTACATTTTCTCCAAGGCCAGAAGATATATATATATTTTTTTTTGTAATAATTCTTTTAATTGGTTGTTTTATTTCAAATTTATCCGTAAACTTGCCTAATTAATCAAACCTTTAAGGACAACAAAATCAATGGTAGGGATTCATTTTCCATTCCATGTATAATTTACCTACTGTTTGAATTTTAATAAGATTTTAATGTTATTTAAAATATTCAGGTAGTCAATACAGTCATGTGAAGGAAACCGTTGATGTTGTAGATAAAGAGAATTTCATATTTCAGTATACTGTAATTGGAGGGGATCCTGCTCTCATAGATACTAGTATAATAGAAAAATTGTGTTGCCAGGTTAAGTTTGAAATTTCTCCCGACGGAAGAACTATTTGCAAGCGCAATTCCAAGGCCTATACTATTGATTTTGTTGAGGTCAACGAAGAAGAAATAAGGGCTGCTCTGGAAAATGCTACGCAAGTCTTTTTTCAGGTATTGAAGCTTGAAGAAGCCTATGCCTTGGCGAATCCTGATATTTGAGTTAAGTGATATGTATTTTAGTTTTCATAAGCCATGTGAGCAACTATAAAAAATTTCAGGTTTTATTGTCAAATTTCTGTTTGTCTCCCTATAATTTAAATTCATGGCTTTGCTCATGTTTATGCAAAGTCTCAATCCTTTGCTTGTTTTTAGGCAAAGTAAATAAAATTTTTTACTTATATATAGTAGAAGTTTAACATATATACATTAGCTAAACCATTCTCAATACCCTAAACTTTAAGAGTTGTTATAATTGCATCCTAAAATCAACATAACCTCCCAGACACTCTAATTTCAAACTTATGTAAAAATTACATCCTAATTATAAAATTAGTCAAAATTGAGATTAAAAAATAATAAATGGGGGTCCCAGGAGAGTTAGCTAACTCAATTTCAATTAATTAACTCAAAACGCACAGTTTAAACATTATTAGGCTCAGTTAATAATCATATGAATAAAAAAACTATTATAGATAATTACTAATGGCACCGGCAAGGAGATAGCGCTGGAGGAAGGAAGTGGCTTGAGGGGATCAAGGAAAGTCGAGAGACAGCAACTGCTTGGATGGGTACTGAGTAGGTTTGAATCTTGTAAACCTCTAACCAGATTGAG